>NW_007231871.1:86865-146063 GCF_000164805.1 Carlito syrichta | reverse complement strand
TGAATGGATGGGTGGGTGGATGGATGCATGGGTGGGTGGATGTTTACGGAAGGATGAGTGGGTGGCTGGGTGGATAGGTAGGTAGATGGATGAGTGGGTGGGTGGGGAGATGGATGGCTGGAAGGGAAGTGCCAATCTCCACTCAGATCACACTGAGCTTTTCTTTCCTTGGGGTCCACCTGGGCCCTGACACAGATTTCTGAAAGGATTTTAAAGGACAGAATCTCCCTTCAAACAGGCCAAGGGATGGGCTTGGGAATTCCTGAGATTCAGTGAGTCACAGCTCCACCAGCAACTTGCTATATGTTACTGGGTAAACTCCTTCACTCCTCTGTGCCTCAGTTTCCCCACCTGCAAATCGGGGACACCAACAGGATGAGACCTCAAGACCTTTTAAATCCCTAGACCGCACCATACCTGAAAAAAATAACACATAGAAAGCACGGAGCGTACAGCTTTGTCACTTCATGTCACCACTTTAATATATTTAAATTAGTAAATATATAATTAACTCAATATATAAAATTAAATATATATAAATATATATACATATATATGTCTCCACATAAGCCAATGTTTTCCTAAAACACAATTTAAATGGCTCCATTGTTTTCTTTCACAAGGACATTCAATAACTCAATAAGCCCTCTATCAATCCACATTTTTGTTTGTTCCAGATTTTTATTATCTAAGTGAAACTATACTGAACAACCTAGTGCACTTTAAAAAATAAAGGATTTAGCAGATGCCTGGCACACAGCAAGTACAAAATCATTATTTGTTGTTGTTTTAAAGCAAGATTAGAAGCAAAATTGACCTGTGTCCCAAATACCATAAATCATTCTTGAAGGGCCCATGTCATTGAGCCAGGGAGCCCGTCGGCATTGGATTCTGACATGGGACCTCGGTCAAAGCCCACGAGCACCCTCCATGTGCCCAGTGACCCTCAGAGCCTTCTTTTCCTGGACCCCAAGTCATCCTCCAAGGAGCTGCGCCTCTGTGTACCATATTTCAGCAACCACAGCGTTGTTCCAGGGCTGTAGAGGGTTGTGGACGTGGGAAGGAAGGGACATTTTCCACAGTCTGGCCCAGTGTTCCCAAAAGAGATTAACCTTGAACATGGGGCCACATCTGACCCAGAAGGAAAAGTGTTTCTTAAACCCTAGAGTCAAGAACTCAGCCATGCTGCTGTCAAGAAACTATAACCTATGTAGAAACTATGTGGCTGAGAGATCGACAACAAGAAATCAGGTTCTAGAGAAATCTTTTGAGCTCCTAGATTCCACTGTACCTGAAACCCATCTCCCTGAACTTTTCAGCATTAAGACTAAATCACGTTCCCTTTTGATGAAGCCAATTGGGTCCACTTGCAATGGAAAGAGCCCATTATACAGCCACATCTATGAAGCACCAACAAACCACCTGGAATAAAATTCATTTTCCTTGTCCCCCTTTTGAGATGTTTTAGGAGGTAGGGAATTCAGAGATGAGACATCCACCCTGATCATGGAAGAGTCCTTGACTGGCCCAGCGGTACCCAGAGCCCAAGGCTAGGTCTCTTACCCAGCTGTTCCTCGTCATTGAAGCCCATGATGGCCATGGCCTCCAAGGTCTCCTGGAACATCTCATCATCCTGGGCGGCTGGGATGGGCACAAAGCCGTTGGAGAGAAATGTGTAGTTGCTGAAGCCCTCCAAGAGCAAGTCATCTGGAAGGAGAGAAGGGGCCAGGGGTCAACAAGGCTCACTTCCACTTTTAACACGAGATGGGGACCTGGTCAAGGGTCTAAGCTACCATGGCTTCTTTCCCTTCCTCAAGGCCTGGGTGGTTTAAAACCTTCCTCCTGCACCTCTATGTAGCTTGCCCCATCAGCCTTGCATAGCGGTGCAGGTTGTGCACTGCTCCAGGGTGTCTGGCAACTGAATTCCAGTCTTGGCTCTGCTTGCTAAACCACAATCCCTGATGTGGGGTCTCACTCATTGTCCAGAGGCACCTTACCTTCAGGAACAAAACTATCTGATGAGTTCGATCCTCGTTTATTCAGCCATGCCTTATCAAAATCATACACGCACAAGAATGTTACCAATTGATTGTTATCCAAGGTTGATAACGAAAGATGCCATCTGCTCACATCCCTTCTCTAACACCTACCCTATTCGACAATGCCTGCTTTTGATCTGTTTCTCTTTTAGCTATTTCTTCAAGCCTATTGTCTTTCAATTCAATAGGCTTGCTGTATCTACTAGTAGATGATAATGCACATACTACTATGCATTTCATATCCTAGACTGTTTCTGGATGTGTCCGATTTTGAGATTACCTATTGACTTCCTGCTGTGGTAGATGAACATTTAGCCTTCTTACACCACCTTCCCTCCCCCCAGCTATTTACAGGTGAACCAATCAATAAGGCAGATCTGGCCCACTGCTATTCTTGTAAATAAAGTTTTAGTGAAACATAATCATTCCCATTTCCTTGTTTATTCTCTATTTGTTTTTAGTTAGAGTTTCACTCTGTCGCACAGACTGGAGTGCAGTGTCATGATCATGGCTCACCACAGCCTCTACCACCTGGGCTCAGGCAATCCTTTTGCCTCAGCCTCCTGAGTAGCTGGGACTACAAGCTCACTCCATAACGCTCAACTAATTTTTCGAGACTTTTTTTTTGGAGAGATGAGATCTGTGTTGCCCAGGCTGGTCTCAAATTCAGTGGCAACAGAAACCGTCTAGTCCTCAAAGTCTAAGATACCAACTCTAGCCCCTGTTGACGTGATTGCACCTCTTAGACGCGGTTCTCTGTGCAGCTGTGTTTGGCAGCTCCGTGGCCTTCGAGCTGCTCAGTCCCCCAGCCCCGATGTCTCATTGTTCATCCTCTTGCACCACTCGCTGTAGTTCTCCCTCCAGCACAGCACGTACCTGCTCAGATCCAGCTTTAACTAGACCGCATCTGATTCCACTTTTGGAAGGACATCCGGGAGACACTGTTCTTTTTTTTTGAGTTGGAGTCTCACTCTGTCACCCAGACTGGAGTGCAGTGGCTGCTCCCGGCCACTGCAGCCTCGACCTGCTGGGCTCCGGCGATCCTTCCGCCTCAGCCTTCAGAGTAGCCGGAATTACAGGCGCACGCTACCACGCCCAGCTAATTTTTTGATGTATTGTAGAGATGAGGTCTCGCCTGCCCAGGCGGGTCTTGAACCCGCGAGCTCAGGCAATCCACTCACCTCAGCCTCCCAAAGTGCGGGATTACAGGCTGAGCCACCGAGCCTGGCTTTCTTTTTTTTTGAGTTGGAGTCTCACTCTGTCACCCAGACTGGAGTGCAATGGCCACTCCTGGCCACCGCAGCCTCAACCTGCTGGGCTCTGGCGATCCTTCCGCCTCAGCCTTCCAAGTAGCTGGAACTACAGGTGCGCGCTACCACACCCGGCTAATTTTTGATTTGTTGTAGAGATGAGGTCTTGTCAAGTTGCCCAGGCAGGTCTCAAACCCGTGGGCTCAGGCAATTCACTCACCTCGGCCTCCCAAAGTGCTGGGATTATAGGCGGAGCCACCGAGCCCAGCTCTATCTTTTTAAATGAGGACCTCTGATGGGTCCAGTTGCTTGGAACTCCCTGAGAGACTCTCCAGATGACACTGATCCAAGATCCCAATTCACTTGAGCTTTTGGATTTGCCAAAATGCCTGATGACCCAAGTCACAAGGATTTGGGTCTTTGCCAAGATGTCATCATCCGGAGTGGGGATACATTTGGGTACATCTGAGTCTCTCCTAAAAGCCTCACCGATTTGCAGTCCTGTCATCAGGAATGCTGACAGCCCCAGGAAGGCTAGTTGTGAGCCCTAACTTGCCCCACTTCCGGAAGACTAGAGACAGAGCACACACCTGGCACCCAAGCCACCAGACAGCCCAGCTGTTGACTCTGGTGCTGAATAAAGGGAAGAGAAATATCAACATGCCTCCCTGGCCCATGCCCTAGGACACTGCGCTGTAACTACTCATGTGCCACAGCTGCTGGTGCAGAACATCCTTCCAGCAACCCCATGATCAAAATCCACCACCTCACACCACCCCCTCCAGAGGCCAAGCATCAAGGAGAGTTCCGCCACAGATGATGCCTCTGCGCTCGCGCTCTCTCTCTCTTTCTCTGTCTCACACACACACACACACACATATCCTTTTGCTAATTTTCTTTGGGGTTTTTTGTTGTTGTTTTTTGTTTCTTTGAGTTGGAGTCTCACTCTGTCGCCCAGGCTAGAGTGCAGTGGCATGCTCATGGCCACTGCAGCCTCAACCTGCTGTGCTCAGAGGGTCCTTCCACCTCAGCCTCCCAAGCAGCTGGAACTACAGGCGTGTGCCACCACACCCAGCTAAGTTTTTTATTTATTGTAGAGACCAGCTCTCACCAAAATGCCCAAGCTGATCTTGAACCCCTGGGCTTAGGCAATCCTCTCGCCTCTGCCTCCCAGAGTGTTGGAATTACAGGCGTGAGCCACTGTACACAGCCCAGTAATTTTCTTAATCATAATAACTAACCCTGGGCCACCCAGCTGATGGGAAGCAAGGTTTGTATTGTTCTCATATAAAAATATAGACAGACTTCTTACTAGAATGTAGACTCTGCTGAGGACCTATATTCACAGGTTCATTCCTTTTATCAGTTACGTGACCTGCATATTCTTTTTTTGTTTTTTAGAAAGCAAGATTTATTGAGAAGACAGAAAAGCTCCCACAGTGGGAGGGAACGCGAGGTGGTTGCCCCTTGCATATTCTTTTAAGAGTTAGGTGACTACACATTCAGAACTTATAATTTCCTACTGGAGTCTACTATACATTATATTGTACTTACATGAAAAAAAATTTTTTTATCCACAACAGACATCAGCAAACTTTGGCACACAGCCTGTTATTGTAAATAAAGTTTTATTGAAACACAGCTCTGCTCCTTGATTTACGTATGAGGGGGACCCAAAAAACCTGGAGTTATCTTTGGGAGGGCGGGCCCTTTGTAGTACAGGCTTCCCTCTGTAGGTAAGTGGTCTAGGAACCTATCTGCATCAGTGTACCAGCTAGTGCTGTTGTGAGAGGCTACATTCAGCTTCAGCAATTTTTTTCTTTTTTTAGATTCTTTCAACCCATTTGCTCACTTTATGATGGGTGATTTACGAGCACAACTGCCCACACCATGCTAAGTTTTCAGCAGTTTTTGACCAAAATGAGCAAGGCCCCTGTGCCCCCACTTCCCTATTCATACCAGCTCATTCTCATCCCGAGTGACTTTTTCTTGTTTCCCCAGATGAAAAAAGTCCTCAACGGGAAACATTTTGCCAACATGGAAGAGGTGAAACAAAAAATGGCAGAAGCACTAAAAGGCATCCAAATTGACAAGTTCAGAAACTGTTTTGAGCAGTGGAAAAAGCATCTCAATGGGTATATCACATCAAACAGAGAGTACTTTGAAGGTGAGTGAAGTTTATACATGTAAGAATACAAAAATTTTTATAAATAAATCCCAGGGGCTTTTTTGGGGTCTCCTCTCACATCTATTACCTATGACTGTATTGCTGTTATTTGTTTTGTTTTCTTTTTTGAGTCAGGATCTTACTTTATCACCCAGGCTGGAGTGCAGTGACACAATCATAGCTCACCACAGCCTCAACCTCCTGGGCTTAGGCAATCCTCTCACCTCAGCCTCTCGAGTAGCTGGACTACAGGTGTGTGCTACCTCATCCAGCTGATTTTTAACTTTGTCATAGAGATGGGGTCTCACTGTGTTGCCCAGGCTGCATTACAATGGCAGCACTGAACAGGTGTGGTGGAGCCACATGGCCTGCAAAGTCTGTTGACCCCTGTCCTCCAAAGCCTACTTCAAAGTCACGTTCAAGACATGTATAATGAAAACCGCTTAGTTCTAAGGGTTCTGTAAATTCCTTATAAAATCAAAATGCATCTTGGTTACATGCAAGCTTTACAAGTTGGCAAATAAGGTAAATGTCTCCCTTCCTTCCTAGAAGGCACAGCTTGTCCTTCCGCCCAACTGGACAAGATTAACTGATGACCTAACACCTGCTTGGAGGTGACAGCTACTCCATCACACAGTAGGTGCTCAGTAAAGGAGCATGACTCAACACAAGCCACACCTGCTGGAAGGAGACACATCTGCCGCCCAAAGACACTGTGCTTCCTCTGGCAGGATCTAAGACTGTCAAACGGCCAGGCCCCCACCAGGACCCTGAGGGAGCGGAGACTGAGGCCTGAGGCCCCTGCCATGCCACTCACTTTTCATCTTCTCCTTGGCACCGGCAATCATGTAGTAGAAGATGTGGAATGTTCGCTCGTCTCGGGCTTGGCGGATTGCCCGTGACTTCTCTAGCAGATCTGGATGGGGTGTCAAGGGTCCTGGGGCTGCGCTGGGTGTTCCCCCTCAGAGAAGCCTGACCCTCCCCCTACCATCCCTGTTGTCCCATCTGCCAGAGGAGAAAGTGGGGAGCTCTGAACAGTTTTGGAATGGGTGGCCTTCCTGCTGGGTCACATGGGCTGATCTTCTTTCTGGTTCTTTCGTTTTTGTTTTTGCTTTTCAAGCCAGAGCCTCACTCTGTCACCCAGGCTGGACTGCAGGGACATGACCATAGCTCACTGCAGCCTCAACCTCCTGGCCTCATGTAATCCTCCCACCTTAGCCTCCCAAGTAGCCAGGACTACAGATGTGTGCCACCAAACCTGGCTCACCTTCCAGTTCTGACCTGGGACCAATGATGTCTAACTTTGACCATCACCCCTGAGGCCAGTGGGACCACTGGGCATAGTAGCAGACCTCAGGCCGAGAGAGGAAGGAGGGGAACAAAGCAAAAATGAAGCTCTTAAAAAGCTCCCTGATGAAGGCCACAGTGGGAGTGGTCATGAGATATCCCCCAGCTCCATCACCAGCTCCTCTTCTTCAAAACGAGCTGTCGTTGGATGTCACAGAGCAGAGACAGTGACACCCGCTGTGATTCGTCATCCTTGTGCTAAGTGCTCGTGGGCACTGTCTCAGTTAGGCCTCATGGACTAGCCCTGAAATAAGTGCAACTAAAATCTCCATCTTCGATACAGGGAAAGTGAGGCTTAGAGGGGCGGGATCATTTCTCAACACCCTGTAGCTAGGAAGTGTCAGAGCTGTCCCCAGCACTCTGTGTTCCAAGAGGGGGGTCTGACGGGACTGAGGGGAGAGAGAGAGACTGTGACCGTGTCCTACTAATTTAAGGACAGCTGCTCTGCCTTGGTGGGGGGATAGGAGGGCAGTGGGGAGGGTGTGGGGTGGTGTGGAGGTCACAGGGTCAGGGATGGTGGGGGAAAGGCTGGGACACCACAGATGGGTGGGTGGGAGGCAGGGAGACTGAGTGGAGGCCAGCCTGCTGCACGGGGTGGGTGTTCTTAGTGCCAAGCTGAAGCTACAGGATGGTGGGGCAGCCTCCCCCGCTGCGCCCAGTCAGTGGGCAGAGCCTGACCTGGCTGGCGGTGACTGGCCCGCCTTCACCCACCTCTGCCCCAGAAAGTGGGTCCTCAGACTTTCCCGTGGTGCTGCCATGGCCGTGGGGGGCTTGTGCAGACCCAGTTGCTGGGCTCTCTGCGACCCTAGAGCCTCTGATTCAGCAGATCTGGGCGGGGCCTGAAATCCACCTTTTTTTTTTTTTTTTTTTTTTTTTAGCTTCGGGGATTCATGTGCAGCCTTATTACGGGGGTGTACAGCATGATGCTCATTTGGGTGGGGTTCACACTAACACAACTGCCACTGCCTGTCAGAGGTTCACCCAGCCCTGCCCCGCACCCCGGGCCACATGCACATCATCTCATGTCACCTCCCCACAGGTGCTGTGATCACCCCCATTTTCCAGGAGGCAAAACTGAGGCTCAGAGAGGTTAAATGACTCGCCCAAAGCCCCACAGTTAATAATATGGCAGAGCTGAGAACCGGCCTCAGATCAGTCCAGGGGATGGGGCCCTCCATAGCCTTCGTTCATCCAACATGCAGTGAAGACACCCCCAGTCCCCGTCTTGCTAAGCACAAGTTCCCCAAGCAGCTGGGACAGCACAGCCCTGTGTCTGGCCTACAGCTTTTGAGCTCAATTGGTTGCGGACCTTCCACCAGCCCCCAAGTCCAGAGATGTCTAACTTGGCTCCATTTCACATACAGGTTCTGGAAAGATGTTCTACCTGGTCTCCACAAGGTCAGTGTTCCTCTGGGAAAATTCTGTTTTCACCAATTTCCTATCTGTGGAATGGAGCTGGTCATAGACCAACCCTCTAAGGAGGACCCAAGACCCTATGTGCGGCATTAGACAACAAGAATTCATAGGATGGCGCAGTGCCTCACACCTGTCATCTCAGACTTTGGGAGGCTGAAGCAGGAGGATTGCTTGAGCCTACGAGTTCAATACCAGCCTGGGCAACATAGTGAGACCTCATCTCTACAAAAAAAATTTTAAAAATCAGCCTGGTGTGGTGGCACATGCCTATAATTCCAGCCACTCAGGAGGTTGAGATGGGAGGAACGCTTGAACCCAGGAGTTTGAGGCTGCAGTGATCCCACCACTGAGACCCTGTCTCAGGCAAACAACTAAATTAGCTCCTGTCTAGAAGTTATCACAAGGAATCTTATATCAGACTTAAAAAAAAAAAAAAAAGGGCAGGCCATTGCCTTACTAGACTCTGGTGTGGCCATGAGTTATTTGAGCCATGGCCGTCACCATGTTTCGTGGCTTTGGCTCCCTCCCCTACCTTAGGGAGGTGAATATCCTCTTTCTCTAACTTACTTTCTAAATAAACCGTATTTTCTAATCTTAAAAAAAAAAAAAAAAGTGGCATTCCTATGATACCAGGCGATAGCCAGGCATGGTGCTGAGAGCTTAATTCCATTATGGAGTTAATTCAAGGAATTAATCCAATCTGTGCTCACAGCCGATGGCACCATTATCATCCTCATTTCACTGATGAAGCACAGAGAGGTTGAATAGCCAGCCCAAGCTCACTCAGCTAGGGAGAGGTCAATCAAGAATCAGATGCAGGCTATCTGGGGTGCAAACTCAGGGTCCATGTATGTGCAGCCACCATACCACAACGTCTGCTGTTAGGGCAGGTGACCCCAGGAAGACTTGTTCTGGAAGGACCCCAGAGCCTGGAGAGAGCAGGGTGGCTCTGTGCTGCTTGTGGACCCAGGACTCCCACCCTCTAGGAAGGAAGCTGGTGATTGGTGGCTAGGGGTGGGGGCTCAGGGCTCTCGGGTGGCCCAGGCTCAATCCAAGGATACATGTCTCAATGTTGGCTCCCACGATGTAACCGGTGACGTCGAAGTTGATGCGGATGAATTTGCCCTGCAACAGGAAAATACAGCACACGGTTGGCCCGCCAGCCTAGGCCCAGGCCCACACAGCAGGGAGAGAGGAAGAAGGCATCCTGGGGCATTGTGGGGGGAGATTTCTGTGAACACTCAGAGTCTCCTGGGTCAGCTTGCTGGAAGGAGTTGACATCAGCTGAGCTGACCATCCCATGCCCGGCCGTGACAGAACTTGCAAAACACTGCCTCAGATCAATGTCACCATCACCTGGTTCTTGCGGGGACTCTAGATGATCACTGCTATCCCCATTTTAGAGGTGGGAAGACTGAGAGAGAGAGATTGAGTCATCTGTCCAGTGTGACACTGCTCCCAAGAGGTAGAGTCATGAGCAGGTAGGTTTTTCCCCGGCCCCTGGCCTATCCAAGAACACATGGCACTCCCATCATCTGCTGCGGATGGAACCTCCTCTGTGGACAAGTGCACATGTGTAGTGGCTATGCTGTCCCCACAGGTCCTATGTAGGATGTCTCAGGGGCATGATCGGGCCACGTCACTGGCTTTATCAGATAGCCCCATTCAGAGAAAATGGTCCCAACCACCTGCCTCAGCTGAGCCATAGAACCAGGTACTGTGGCTCATGCCTGTAACCCCAGTAGTTTGGAAGTCTAAGGCTGGAGAATCACTTGAGGCCAGGAGTTCGAGACCAGCATGGGCAACATAGCAAAATCCCATCTTTATAAAAATTTTTAAGCAAACAAAACAAAACAAGGACAGAGCCCAGTTCTTTCTCTGTTGACGTTTTTCCGACTTTCTCAGTAGCGGACAAAGAATGGTCCTTTCCCCCATGCCGTGGTACACACGATAGGAGGTGTTCATCTGGTGGACACAATCCCCTAGGCACACTCAGGCCTTGGCAAAACCTTCCCACTTTCCCTGTCAGGAAACAAAGTGGCAGAATGAGTTGGGCGACCTCATCAATGTGGCTGCAGTGCACAGCCCACTGGGCAGGGAAGGCCCAGGCCCGCCCTGCGCTCCTTCCAAGAAGGCAGGGCGCGGCAAGGGGAGGACGCTTCCCGGGCTCATCTTGAAGGTGATCTCCCTCGCTACGAGTCAGAGACCAAGCACTGAATGAAACACATGTGTGCAGCCTCTTAGGGGAGACGGTGCATCAGTCGCAGGGATGTGGGAATCTGTGGAAAGGATGCAATGTCACATGATAGTGGGGGCCACTGCTCGCAGAGCACAGGGGACGAGGGTGCTTCCAGTGTCCTGCAGTGACTGAGAGTCCTGGGCACCAAGATGTGTCCACATCCGCTATGCCCTTCGAATGTACCAGAGGTGAAAGCATATTTGTCATTCATTGACCTAGAACTTCACTCTGTTTTACATAAAAGCACGACAAAGGTTTTTCAAATGTTGGTCTCATATAAGCATGTCACATCTGTGTAACTCTATAAATCACTTTTTTTTTTTTAGTTGGGGTCTCTGTCACCCAGGCTGGAGTGCAGTGGCACAATCACAGCTCACCGCAGTCTTGACCTCCTGGGCTCAGGTAATCCTCTCATCTCAGCTTCCTGAGTAGCTAGCACTATGGGTACATGCCACCACACCCAACTAGTTTTGTTATTTTTGTGGAGACTAGGTCTTGTTATGGTGCCCAGGCTGGTCTTGAATTCCTGGGTTCAAGTAATCCTTCTGCCTCAGCTTCCCAACGTGCTGAGATTACAGGTGTGAGCCACCATGCCTGGTCATTCTTTTTTTTAAAAAAACAGGGTCTCACTCTGTCACCCAGGCTGGAGTGCAGTGGTATGATCATAGTTCACCACAGCCTTGAACTCCTGGGTTCAAGCAATCCTCCCACATCAGCCTCCTAATTAGTAGCAGGAACTGCAAGTGCATACCACCATGCCTTTTTAAATTCTAACTTTTAATTTTAATTTTTGTAGAGACAAGTTCTCACTATGCTGCCCAGGCAGGTCTCGAACATCTGGCCTCAAGTGATCCGCCCTCCTCAGCCTCTCACAGTACTGGGACTATAGGCGTGAGCTACCACACCTGGCCTATATCCGTGTAACTCTAGGAAGATTGTCCTTTGGTTCAGAGCTTCACTGAAAGTCAATCACCATTCTGAAAAACCCCATCCCAAGGGCATCCGTCCCCAGACCGCCCCCTCCCTTGTTTTGGTGGCTGTCGCAGTGTCAGTGATTCTGGATATAGATGTGTGTGACCCTTTCATTGTCTTCTGGTGTAGCCTGGCCTGAGCCTTGGTGTGCTGAGATGCACGTTTTATTGTGGATGTCTTATTCGATTTCTCCTTCATGCTATGCTTGGGCACTGTGCTGATGGGTATTCATCTGATGTTTGTGGGAGGTAGCATTATCTATGGCTCGAGTCTAGGCGCAGAAAGGCAACATCACACCATCATTGGTTATGGAAAAATAGGCCTTGGGCATCCCGGCTGGGGCCACCGTGTGAGTGTGCAGCACAGCAGCTCTGGGGGGCAGAGTGGAGGTTTCTGTGTTTCTCATAGGGCCCGTGTCAGTGAGCCATGGCTCAGAAGGACCCCCACAAACCAGCAGAGGCCCCCCACTACCGGAATGCAGCAGCACCTTTTCTCTGATCTTTCCTTCTTAAAATATCTTTCTGGGCCAGGCGCCATGGCTCATGTCTGTAATTCCAGCTCTTAGAGAGGCCAAGGCAGGAGGATTGCTTGAGCCCAGGAGTTCAAGACCAGCCTGGGCAACATAGTAAGCCCTCCAAAAAAATTTACAAATTAGCTGGGGGTGGTGGAGCACACCTGTAGTCACACCTACTTGGGAAGCTGAGATGGAAGGATCGCCTGAGCCCAGGAGGTCAAGGCTGAGATAGCCATGAGCATGTCACCTCACTGCAGCCTGGGCAACAGAGATCCTGACTTAAAAAACAAAATGTGTCCATGTGTCACCAACCACCCACTTTTGGAGGTCTCCTGTCCCTGCTAGGCCCAAGAAAGAGCGGGGAGGCCCTCGGAGCCTGGGAAAGTGCACGGGTGACGGTGACTCCTCCTGCCTCATGGCCTATCGGCTCCCCAACCAGACCACACGCTTCATGGGGGATGGAACCACATCTGAGTTGCTCACCACCATCCTGCGAGCCTAGCTCAGTGTCTTGTATATAGAAAGTGCTTAATAAAAATTAACTCAGCAGGTGAAAAAAAAAAAAAGAGAATGGTGCATATAAAAATGCCTACCAGAATGACTGTACACAGTAGGCATTTACTAAATACCTGTTGGAGGACATATGTGCCTGGTACGTAGTTGGTGCTCAAGTCATGCTTTGCTGCATAAATGAATGAGTGCTGGATGTATCTAACACATACTAGGTGCTCAGGAAGTATTTGTCAAATGAACAGTGAAGAAAGGAAGGAAGGAATGAATGAGAGGATGAGAGTTAGAAACCCTCGTAAGTGCTTAATAAAAATTAACTCAGCAAGTGAAAAAAACAAGAGAATGGTGCATGTAAAAATGCCTACCAGAATGACTGTACACAGTAGGCATTTAGTAAACACTTGGGGGATGTATGTGCCTGGTACATAGTTGGTGCTCAATTCATGCTTTGCTGCATAAATGAGCGTTGGGTGTGTCTAGCACATACTAGGTGCTCAGGAAGCATTTGTTGAATGAACGGTGAGGAATGAATGAATGAATGAGGGGATGAGAGTTAGAAGCCCTTGCAAGAGTGCAAGGCCAAGACAGGGCCGAAGATGTGCAGCAAAATGCTGCTGGCACACACCCCTCTCCCTTCAGGCTTGGACCCCCCACACGCACACGTTCTGTGGTCCCAACAAGAGATGACACACACGCAGGGCCCAAGTCTTTTCTGGAAGCCCCGCGAGGCTGCGTTACTTACAAATCGAGACGAGTTGTCGTTCTTGACTGTCTTGGCGTTGCCAAACGCCTCCAGGATGGGGTTTGCTTGCAGAAGCTGCTTCTCCAGCTCCCCCTAAAACCCATTCGCAGTCAGTTACCGGGGAATGCAGCCCAGGCCTGTGGCTCGGCCCTGACCCCACAGGGTCCTCGCCTCCCTCCACCTAAACCCAGTGCTAATGGCCAGGTTTACTCGAGGGCTTCAGAAAGAAGCAACTGGCCGAGCGCTCCAATAGCTAGATCATCTGCTCCCTTGCAAGGCCATGTTTTTCAAGACCAGGGCCTGCTCATCTCTGCAGTGTCACTGGCCCCAAAGTGGCTGCATTGCAAAATGCCAGGGATATCATTTATCCTAGTGAGTGGCGTCCCACGGAGCTGCACAGTGCGCAACCCGCCCTGCTGTACATGGCGGTGCTGCTGCTGTTCATGGGGAACAAGCAGCTTTCTTCAGGCTAAACCCCTAAGCTCCTCCTTCTGATCGTTTTCGTGCAGTGTATCAAAGCTGCAACATGTCCTTTCTTCCAATGGAAGGCAAGTAAGAAATGTGCAAAAACCTGCCGGGAATCTTTTTAACCGACTGCAGAACAAAGCTTCAAAGCAGGTTGCCTGAGCTCCATTCATCGGGTTAAAGGCAGCTGAGAGGACGCAGCAACCCGCCGCCCCCTCTGCGGGGCCTCCCGTGCAGATGTGGTCACGCGATTAATCAGGGCGGGGAAGGCCAATGGGGTAAGTCAAGCTGGGATAGCGAAGAGCTGCTCTGCCTTAGCCCCGCAACGTGGCGGCTGCAGGTGGCCGAGGCCCCCTCCAAGCTCTTCCCACGGCCCCTCCGGGGTGCCCTGGAGCTTGGAGCCTGCTCCTGTCTCCCTCCTGCCTCACCTGTCTTATTCCTCCAGGCAGCTGGGCTGGGCAAGACAGACGCTGGGACAGAGTCTAGAGGGGACGGGGTGGGTGGGAGGGAACAGCTTCCTCCTCGATGCTCTGTTTCCCAGGGCATCCTGGGTAGCTAGACTAAGGGGACAGCCAGGAAGCTACTGCTTATTTCTGTGTATTCACGTGTTCTGCTTCTTGGTAGCTCCCGAGAAGGAAGAAGCAAGAATCTCATCCCCCTGGGAATCCCAGCCACACATGGAGTCCCAGCCATATGTGGAATCACCCCAGTAAGGCTTGTGGAAATTTACAACAGGAGCCACGGCCTTTTCTTGGCTAGTGGGAAGACTACAGGAATCACTTTCACTACACAAACTTGGGGTCCCCCATGCCCACCAAAAAGCCTCCCTTTCTGGAGTGGGGAGGGTTGGAAGGTCCTTGCAAGAGGACTTCGTCCCATTTTGATGAGACTGTGGCCCAGAGAAGTCAAGTGACTCGGCGAGGTCCCACAGCAGCAGATCCCAAAAAAGAACTCTGGTTTTCTTTCTGATCTGTCTCACGGCTGCCCAGGGTCTAACTAAGATGGATGAAGTGTGACCTTTTGGGGAGCTTCAGAAGATCCCTGAGAATCCCTATGCCAGCCCCCCAAGCTCTGCGTTAGAAGAGTTCACATAGGCACGGGTCTGAGCAGGATCGGGTTGTGCGTCGTGTAGCTGGGGCCTTACCGCGCCTCCAAAGCTAGTGCACTGCGGACACCAAGGCTGTTCCTGGAGCCTGGGGTCCAGCAACCGGCATGCAGAAGACAGACACACACTGCACACACATGCACGAGGACACACAGTGCACGGGGACAGGGCCGGGGGACGGAACAAAGGGCAATGGCAGGAAGAGCGGTTAGAGGCATGCACAGCCATGCCACCGAGCCACTGTCAGCCAAGCCAGAGACACTCCAGGCCTGACAGTCCTAAGACACTCAACCAGACGGGACAGATGTCTCTAAGTCATACCAGCCAGGGGGACAGGCGAGGGACTCATCCTGAACTGGGAAACCCGCTCCAGGCTGGACACCGCCCTAGGGACTCCCGTGGGAGCCCTGTGGGTGGCAGGCGTCCCCCATGCCCCGCCGGCATGGGACACCATGGGACGGCATCTCGGGCTGTGAGACTGGGGGCTGCCTGTCCTACCCTGGGCTATGGGACGGGGTGTGCGACAGGAGCATGCAGATATCACACTCCGTGCCTCCCGCACACGCTGGAAAACACGCCCGTTACTCACGTAGGCAAAAGACGGGCCTTGCTGCGGCTGAACAACAGTGTGAAACAGACGTCAGTGGCACATCCATCACACGAACACCAGGGGCTGGGGAGGCAGGCTTCCATCCCCCCAGTGGTCTGGGCCTCCCAAGAAGCTGGGACAGAGGCTCTTGCACCTTGATTGTTTCCTGTCTCTCTGTTTAGCTAGTTGTCTTTCCTCCCTCCCTCCCTCCCTCCCTCCTTCCCTCCCTCCTTTTTTTGAGTTAGGGTCTCACTCTGTTGCCCAGGTTGGAGTGCAGTGACACAATCACAGCTTACCATAACCTCGACCTCCTGGGCTCCAACAATCCTCCTGGCTCAGCCTCCCAGAGTGCTGGGATTACAGACATGAGCTACTACATCTGGCTAATTTTTTAATTTTTTGTAGAGGTGAGGTCTCATTATGCTGCTCAGGCTGATCTCGAACTCCAGAGCTCAAACTATCTTCCTGCCTTGGCTTTCCAAAATGCTGGGATTATAGGTGTGAGCCACTGTGCCCAGTGCTACCTCCCTTTTCTAAGACTCAGACATTTCAAAGTTTTCACAATTGCTGGGGCCGAGCTCGGCTCTTTAAAATGGTATGCAGCGAGAGAGTGTCTGAGATATGTTTACATATGCCGACCAAAAACACATCTGGCCCTTGATAAGAATCAGCAGTGACTGTTAAGCATCATCTCCTGGCTTTACTAGGGGGACAGGGAAGGCAGTGGGAAGCTGGGTCATCACTGCCACACCAACACTGGGCCATTTTTTTCCACACATGTGGCTAGAAACCAACTCGCCAGAGACAGTTCTGGAAGGCAGGACCTCAGGTGCCCTGCACTTGTTTGAGGAAGGAAAGTTCCCCAAAGCTATAGCCAGTGCCCACCCCAGATCTCCAAGGGCCTCCAGACAAGCTGGCCACTGTGATGGCCCCAGAGTTGCCTCCAAGGGCCGGAAGAAGGATCTGGAGTGGCAGGAACTGTAGACAACCATGCCACGGTCAGATTCACCCCCTCCCACCATCTTCCTGCCCCCAAACCTTCAGCCAGCTGTAGTGGGCCCCTGAGTGCCCACACTCTGAACAGATGAGGTGGGGCAAGGAGAGGGATGGAAGGGAAAGACGACACTTAGGAGGAATGGTTCTAGAAATGTCCTTCCTTCCTCCCATGCCCTCAGTCCCATGGCCACCCTGTTTACTTGTGGGATTGCTGTACAGCCAGCTCTTTCTTCACGGGCCTGGAAGCTCAGAGAACAGCATGGTAGCCTCTGGGACGTGTCACAGGACATCACCCAAGGGTGCCTTGCACGTAGTAGGTGCTCAGTCTTCAGGTGCCAAGTGCCCTTGCACCAGAGCCCACATGCTGAGTGGCACCAGTATCCCCATCCCAGGAGGTGGGGACATGGGGGAGGACCAGGAAGACCCCAGGGGCACCTCAACCAAGGGACTTCACGGAGTGTCACCAAAAGGAGCGGTTCTCAGTCAGGGACATCTGACAGTGTCTGGGGATGTTTCTGGTTGTCACAGCGGGGGTGGGGGGTGGTGACTTTTGACACCTCATGGGTGGAGGCCAGGAATGTCTCCAAATACCCCACAGTGCCCCCACCCCAGAGAATCACCCATCCAACAAGGCATAGGGCTGATCCTACAAGGCCTGGCAGGAGCAAGGTCTCATAAGAAGGGAAGAGGCTCGCTCCCATTTCATGAAGTAGGAGGGTGCGTCCGGCTGAGGCAGGGAATGTTCCAGACCCCTCTCTGAGGCAGAGAGTTCTAAGTCTCCTCTCTAGGCCCCTCTCTGAGGCAGAGTTCTAAGTCTCCTCTCAAGCCGAGAGGGCCCCTCCTGCGAGGTGTGGTGGGGGTGGAGGGGCTGCTGGACAGGGGGTCCGAGTCCTTGTGACGGTGTCTGTCCGCCCCCGGTCGGGCCACCAGCGACCCGTCTGCTAGGCCACGGCCGCCGATGGGGACTCGTCGTCACTCACCGTGATGCTGGTGTCCTTCTTGCCCTTGTGGGAGGAAGCCACCACGGCCAGGTACTGGATGACTTTCTTGGTGTTTTCTGTCTTCCCGGCTCCAGACTCACCTCTGAAAGGCACAAGAACGGTAACCCGCCGGAAATGACCTGTGTGTGTGCCCCGAGAGCACCTTCCCATAGCTCTGTGAGCCAGGCATGGTGATCATGATCACTGCCATTTCCTAGATGGGAAAGTTGAGGCTCTGGCAGGGATAACTTGTTCAGAATCATACCTCTGAAATAGGCTGAGCTGGGTCTCAAACTCAGCTCTGATGCTCAATCTCCTCCTCCTGAGAAGATGCAGGAATTCAGACAAAAAGAGTGAAAAAGAAAGCTTGAGTTTTCCCACAGAGGTCTAAACTTGGGTGTATTTGGAATTCTCTGCTTGGAAGACATCATTAGCATTGTTAGAAATGAGAAGTCCAGCTGGGCACTGTGCTCATGCCTATAGTCCCAGCACTTTGGGAGGCCAAGGCAGGAGGATCACTTGAGCCCAGGAGTGCAACACCAGCCTGGGCCATATAGCAAGACCCCAGCTCTACAAAAAATTTTAAAAATTAGCCTGGCATGGTGGCACTCAAGAGGTTGAGGAGGGAGGACCACTTCAGCCTAGGAGTCAGAGGCTGCAGTAAACCACGGTCACGCCACTGCATTCCAGCCTGGGCAACAAAGCAAGACCCTGACTCAAAAAACAAAAAAACCAACAAAAAAAGGAAAGTCCAGGCAAGAGGCAGCCTTCAAGGAAGGGCATGAGTAGCTCTCTCAGGGGACCAGGACCTAAGGTCAAAGTTCCAAAAGCTCCCCTTATGGGAAAAAAAGAGTTGGTTATCCCAGTGGCCACTGGACAGATGCAAGCCCCTCCATCCTCTGGGAAATCCCACCCTATCAGGGGGCTAGCCAGTGATCTCAGCTACATAAGAAAGGATAAGCATGGTTGCAGTAATTCATGCTAAAGTGCAAATGACTGATAGATTTAGATCAGCAGGACATTGTCTTATCAAAAGGGTACAGGCAGACACAGTGGCTCACATCTATAATCCCAGCACTCTGAAGGCTGAGACAGGAAGATGACTTGAGCCCAGGAGTTCAAGACCAGCCTGGGCAACATAGCAAGACCTTGTTTCTACAAAAAAATGAAAAAAATTAGCCAGATGTGGTGGTGCACACCTGTAGTCCTAGCTACCCAGGAAGTGGAGGAGGGAGAATTGCCCAAGGTCGAGGCTGCAGTGAGCCATGATTGTACCACTGCATGTCTGCCTGGGCAACAGACTAAGACCTCGACTCAAAAAAAAAGGGAGCATTAATTCCTAGAGCATGAGGGGCAGCTGTTTTATACAAAGAGGGCCTTCTCATGCGGGCCCCTATTGGTCCCCAGAAGTCATCCCGATGGTACTGTCTCATCCAAGGGTCCAGGTCTGCCTCTAGCTCCCCTCGCCTGGTAGAGAGAAGGACAGAGGCTCAACCCAAGTCTCCCTCCTTTCCCACCCCCGCCCCCATCTTACTTAATTGTTTTGTTTTTCCTTCTTTCCTAGACTCTCATCTTCTGAGCTCTCAGAAATACAAGCGAGACTTTTTTTTTAGGTCTGGAAAAGAATGTATCTTCCTCCCCCTTCCCCTGGCCAGTTCAAGGTTCTCCAGGCTGAACCCAGGCCACCGGTGCTGGTGCCGTCTTGCTCCTCTTCCTAATTAGGAAATAAAGAAATTAATTTCCTCTGCCAAGGGCCCATTAATAACTTTGCCTCATGGCTAGAAAAAAATGAAAGAAGAAAAAAGAAATAAAGAAAAAAGCTTGTGTTTTGAATCACTGGCCCAATCCCACAGGTCCCAGCATCTGATGACCTTGACCGTCAAGTGTCTCACGGTGGACTTGCGCTGTCCCCTCCCTTCCTGGTGGCCTTATTCACAGGGCCTCAGAGGCAGTTTGGGAAATGGGAACCATGGAGATATCATTCCCGTTTTTCCAAAAAGGGGAAACTAAGGCCACAATTTTTTTTAATTGTAAGGAAGAGAACTGATCTCTTTCTTTCCTTCCTTCCTTCCTTCCTTCCTTCCTTCTTTCTTTCTTTTTGAGTCAGAGGCTCACTCTGTTACCCAGGTTGGAGTGCAGTGCACACACTCACTCAGTCTTGAGTCTCAGGTCAGTGCCACCACAGTCTTGACCTGCTGGACTCAGGTGATCCTTCTGCCTCAGCCTTCCAAGTAGCTGGAACCACAGGTGTGCACCACCATACCTTGCTAATTTTTCTTGATTTATTGTAGAGACGAGGTCTCATCAAATTGCCCAGGCTGGTCTCGAACCCCTGGGCTCAAGCAATCCTCTTGCCCGGGCCTCCCAAAGTGCTGGCAATACAGGCTTGAGCCACCGTGCCCAGCCTGATCTTTTCCTCAGTGGGAAGCCAAGGGCAGAGGCTCTCTGCTCATCGGTTCACCGAATTACCTCCTTTATCCTCCTCCCACCCCTATTCTTGGAGGTAAGACTGGTTGCCTCCATGTTATTACAGAAGAGGAAGTCTGGCCCAGAGTGGGCAAGCAACTTTCCCTAGGTCACAAAGTGAGGCAGAGACACAGTCAGAATGGGAAGTCGGGTCTCTGATTCCAATGCAATTAGGACTCTTTTCACTACATTTCACCAAGTCATTTCATGACACAAGCCCCATCCTCTGGGGATTTGCTTTCTAAGTTCAGAGGAGAGGAAGGGGAAGAGAATTGATATGTCATGAAGAGGCCTGGTGCAGAGTCTCACATCTGAAGTTCCAGCACTTTGAGAGGCCAGGGGCAAGAGGATCACTGGAAGCCAGGAATTCAAGACTAGCCTGGGCAATGTAGCAAGACCCCCATCTCTATTAAATAAATAAAAATTTTTTTAAAAAGAAAGACCTATTTGTCACAGGCCTACTCTGTCCTGGGCACTGAACTCACAAGTCTCTTCATTTAATCCTCCCCACAACCTAATAAAGGAGTTATTAATTATCCCCATCACCAGCTTAGGGAAACTGAAGCTCAGAGGCGCTGAAGTAAAGTGCTCTGGGTCACAATCGCTCCAGCTATCACAGATAAGAGATGGAGGAGAGGCAGAACTTGAACTCGGGTCCACTTGACACCAGAGCCCACATTCCGCCTTCTGTCATGTTGTTTATAAATGAGCCTCAGCCCCACCCAACCCAAGTTCTCCCATCCAGTATAGGCATCTTCACTTGCCTCCATAGGCTGCTTGAAAGTATATCCAGGGATCTATGGACTGAACCACTCATTCACACCTTAGTATGAATTATTGCAGTCAAGCATTTCAAATATCAGAACACATGACAGACTTTCCTCCAAACTGAAGGGGTTGGGTTCTGATGGGAGCAGGAGGGAAGAGAGAAAATTCTGAGTGTGG
Source organism: Carlito syrichta (assembly GCF_000164805.1). NCBI lineage: Eukaryota > Metazoa > Chordata > Mammalia > Primates > Tarsiidae > Carlito > Carlito syrichta. The sequence goes on along the minus strand of NW_007231871.1, from coordinate 125,321 downwards.
AACGCCCCCTGTGTGGGTGGTCCTGAGCCTACTCAGATCCTAGACAAGAGTCAGGACAGCTGGGCAAACAGACAGCCTGTGCAGGCCACACGGACCAGCCAGTGTCCCCGATCGCTGCTGCTTACCCTCCTGTCCCACAATCTTCTCTTCTCCACCCTTGCCGTCAGCCTCTCCCATCACCGCCCCTTTTACAACAAAAGCGTGGGCCCGAGCCATCAGTGACCCTGCCTTCTGCTGTGCCAGGGAGGGGACGGGGACATGGGCTTTGGGAACCTGTTTCTCCCCAGGGGGTGACTCAGCAGCGTCCAAGTTCTACTGATAAAAATAAAGTGTCCTCAGAGGCTGCCAAAGAAAACATCCCGGGCTCCAGGCTTGCGTCATCTGAAGGCTGACGTGCTCGGGCTGGCCAGGACTGGAATATCTTTGCTTTCCGAGCCTCAAACTCTGGGGTGAAGATGCCCTCCCGATGTGCACACCCTGAGCCCCTTCCTGGCTCCTGGGGAACTTGGTGCCCAGCACCCCCTTCCCAGGGAGAAGACCTGGGCTTGTGGCCATCCCAAGTCCTTCTCATAGGTCCAGACCCACTAAGGAGCCACCTGGTGGCTATTCAACACCCGGGCGGGGTCCCTGGACCATCTCCCAGGGACCACCACCCCTCGTTCAAGGCTCCAGCGTTGCCACCTGGAAAGTCTTCATTTCTGAACAGGGGCTCCGTGTTTTCATTTCCCATCATTTTACAAGTTATGTCGCTGGCCCTGGTTTCCAGGGTTGAACACTATTTCCAAGTCCACCACAGCCTGGGCTCTGCTCTTAATAGGAGCCAGATGGGTTCTGATGACCCTCAGAGCTATTCAGTCCCTGGTCCTCACATGACTCCACCCCTGCTGCTGGAAAGGCCCTTTGGCATTTGTACTGTCCAACTCCTACACATCCTGCAAAGCCCAGTTAGGTATTACCTCTATTCTGAGGACTGTCTCCAGCTCCCTCAGGCAGAAGCAAAGACTCCGTACCCTATAGCATCAATTGGCTTAATAGCACAATGGACTCTTAGGCCTGAGTTCAAATCCCTGCCCTGCCAGGGCCCTGGTGACCTTAGGCAAGTCATTTAGCCACTCCGTGCCTCAGTGTCTTTCTCCTCAAAAGGGGTATAGTACAAACCACTGACCTTGTGTAATTATAAAGATTAAATGAGTGAATACATATATAACACTTAGAACAATGCCTGTTACACAAAAATGTGAGTTATTATTACTTTTGTTTTGGGGGTTTTTTTTGGAGTTGGGGTCTCAATCTGTCACCCAGATTGGAGTACAGTGGCACTGTCATGATTCAAGGCAGCCTCCACCTCCTGGGATCAGGCTATCTTTCAGCTTCAGCCTCCCAAGTAGCTGGGACTACAGCCAGTGTCACCACGCCTGGCTATTTTTAAAACTTTCTTTTGTAGGGACAAGGTTTCAATTTGTTGCCCAGGCTGGTCTCGAACTCTCAGCCTCCAGCAATCCTCCCACCTCAGCCTCGCTAAGGGTTGGGACTACAGGCAAGAGCTACCCTACCTGGCCACTGCTCATCCATGTTAGACAAAAGTGTCAATTTCTCCCCAGAGTCTGGAAGCACCCACACCTCTCCCGCACAACCACATCTACTGCCCTCCACCTCTTCTGTTTCCGCCTCTTGAACACATACCGCCCTTTCTCCAGCTGGGCACAAGACCTCACCAATGTCCCTCCCTACTCTGGATGAGCTACACACTAGACAAAACAATTTCACGTCTAAAAATGGCATCCACTCCATTCTCAGTTCTGGGACTGCACAATCGCCTGTGGCAAAGGCTGGGCCCAGCCTGGCTTCTCTAGGTCACTAATCATGCCTATGATGCCCAGTCTCGTTATGTTGCCCAGGCTGGTCTCAAACTCCTACCCTCAAGTGACCTCCTGCCTCGGCCTCCCAAAGCACTGGGATTACAGGCATGAGCCACCATGCTCAGCCTCAAAACAAAAGTGGTAAGGAAGGTTAAGCTATTGGCGGTTCTGGGGCGACTTGGTGCATTTTCAAAAAAAACTTGAATCATTTGAGATCTCCCTTAGGGCCATGGCTAATGTCTACTCTTTGAGCACAGGCTGTGTGCGGACGTGGCTGGGGACAAAGGGAGGGTCCCGCCCTGGCTGACCCTGCACTCCAGGAGAGGAAGCCGGACAACAGCCAAGGAAACAAAGATAATTCACGGTGTAGATATTATTGCAGCATGGGGGCGACATGACTGGGAAAACAGGGGAGGGGGGCTGTGCATGGGACGCCAGGGGAGTGGCAGAACCCCCAAGACTACTAAGGAGCCCCTGGGAAGGACGGAGGGTGGGAACAGCAAGGACAAAGGCCCATGGGAGGGACGTGCTGGGCCTAGGTGGGGGCAGGGCAGTGCCCAGGAGGAGGGGCCGGTGAGGGCAGGAAAGCTGGGCCAGGTGTCCAGTCAACCAAGCCCCAGTGGAGAGTGTGAGTTCTATTAGAATGGGTGCAGAAAGCCATTTCAGGAGAATAGGGCTTTAAACCAGTGGGGGGGAAATCTAGCACTTTAGGAGGGGGCCAAGGCAGGAGGGTCGCTTGAGGCCAGGAGCTGGAAACCAGACTGGGCAATATGGTGAGACCTTCATCTCTATTTCTTAAAAAAGTCGAAACTGCAGAATGGAGATTGGATTGTGGAAGGGATTTTAAAAACACTGACCATGACATAGTCATAGCAGCTGACCCTGACCTCATCCCTACAGAAAACTAAAAAACTTAGCCAGACGTGGCAGTGTGCCTGTAGACCCGGCTACTCGAGAGGCTGAGATGGGGAGATCGCCTAAGCTTGGAGGTCAAGGTGGCAGTGAGCTGTGATCGTGGCACTGCACTCTAGCCTGGGTGACAGTGAGACCTTGACTTGGGGGGGGGATAAAAAGGATGCTACAGGATTTTTTTGTTTTTGTTTTTTGAGGTTTTTTTTGAGCCGGAGTCTTACTCTATCGCCCAAGCTGGAGTGCTGTGGCATCTCCGGGCTACCGCAGCCTTGACCTGCTGGGCTCAGGTGATCCTTCTGCCTCAGCCTTTCAAGTAGCTGGAACCACAGTCGCATGTCACCATGCCTAGCTAAATTTTTATTTTATTTTAGAGATGAGGTCTCGTCAAGTTGCCCAGGCTGGTTTCAAACCCTCCTCTCGCCTCTGCCTCCCAAAGTGCTGCGATTACAGGCATGAACCACTGTGTCCGGCTACACTACAGGTTTTGAAGATGAAGGAAAGAAGCCATGAGCCCCCACGTGTCCATGAGAAACTAGCTGGCCTCCAGAAGCTGGAAGAAGCTGTCAAGTCAAGTAGCAGGCTGTTTAGCACTTATACCCACATATCTAGGTGGCGTTGCATCTCTAGTTCCTGACTGTTCATTGTTAAACATCAGATGTTGACTTCCTAACATGGAAGGTGAGGATCCAGCTCCCCTTCAAGCTCTGCCCCCTTGAGCCAATCTCATCCCACAGAGCTTCTGGTGAGACGAATACTCCAGGTTTGCATCAGGAAGCTGACATAAATGAGTTCACAGTCAGGCTCCTTAGTCCACTGGGATTGCTCCTCCTTCCTGCCCAATTTTTGGGTTTTCCTAGAGTTAACAGTTGCTTTGTTTTATGGTTTCCCAGTTTTCTATGTGCACCCCAAACTATCACAAACGTTCTATCTTCTCTCAGTACATTTCACTGTTGTCCTAGTAACCGTTGCCATCGGAAATTCCTCTTGATCCTGCACTTCACCAGGACCCTTGGGCCTAGCATGCACCTAGTACTTGACACACAATAAATACTTGCTGTCTGCATCTGTCCTTCTAATCTTGGGAGTTTGCTGTAAGGAGCAGTTGGGAGGGAATAGCACTTTTAGAAAGCAGAAAGCAGGCTCCAATTTCAAGGCCAAGACTATTAAAATTTCTTAGCACCTTGACTTAGAACTTGTCATTCACAACTCTACACATGCAAAGAAACTTGTAGGAACAAAAGTCTGAAAACAAAGCCAGTGATTGCTAATACCTGTGAACAATACTGTGGTTTATTGTCTATGTATGTTTTCTCTTTATTCTTTTTGTAAAATTAGAGATGGGTCTTGCTATGCTGCCCAGGCTGGTCTTGAACTTCCAGCCTCAAGAGATCCTCCTGCCTCAGCCTCCCAAAGTGCTGGGATTATAGGTGTGGACCACCAGGCCTGGCCTGTTGCTTATATTTTTAATGGAAGAAAATGCTCAATTTCAAGTAGAGGTTAAAAATATGTGTATCTTATTCATCAAGGTTGTTCTAGTCTACCAAGTCACTGCAAACGCTGGATGAGTAAAAACTGGGTCACTGTTTCTAGGGGAATAAAGGGTCAGGTTCCTGCGAGACTTTGTTTGACTTTAATTTCCTTCTGTAAACCTTTCTCCTAACTCAGGTACAAAGACAATGACTAGTTTTTCATGTGTCCTTCCAGATGACTTTATGCAAATGGGCAAGCTATGTGTGTCTGTCTGTGTGTTCCTGCTCTTGTATCTGACAAAATCAGTTACATTCTGCACATGCCAGTCTGCCCTTGTGTCTTCTACTCAACAGCACATCTTAAAGTGCGTCTCTCTGAGCACATATATAGATCAGCCTCACTCTTTGTAGTGGCTGCCTAGAAATGCAGCTAGATCTAATTTTACCAACCCCTGCTGAGTATAACTTTAATTGCATCTAGTCTAATATGCATCGTCTAATATATATCGACTGGGCACGGTAGCTCATGCCTGTAATCCCAGCACTTTGGGAGACTAAGGCAGGAGGATCACTTGAGCCCAGGAATTCGAGACCAGCCTAGAAAACACAGCAAGACTTCATTCCTACAAAAAAAATCTAAAAATTAGCCAGGCATGGTGGCACATGCCTGCAGTTCCAGTTATTTGGGAGGCTGAGGTGGGAGGATTGCCTGAGTCCAGGAGGTTGAGGCTATAGTGAGTCGTGATCGTGTCACTGCACTCCAGTCTGGGTGACAGAATATATATATGTCCTCATTATTCACAGATTTCACATTCCACAGATTCACCAACTTTCCAAAATTTATTTGAACCCCCAAATCCATATTCGTGGTACTTCTGCGATCGTTCACGAGTGTGTGCAGGGCAGGGAAAATGTAACTTGTCTCCCAGCTGAGGCTAGCTATAGCAACTCTCTGCCTTCTCATTTCAGCCCTCATGCTATAAATAAGTGTCCTTTTCGTGGTCTACTTTGTGTTATGTCTTTTGCATTTTTGTGACTTTTTGTTAGTGAGTTTGCCCCACAAGATGAGCTCACTTCGGCAACACACATACTAAAATGTTCCCCAGGCACAGGACAGAAGTGATCGCCAGGGTTTTTTTGTGTGTTTTTTTTTTTTTTTTTTGAGTTGGAGTCTCACTCTGTTGCCCAGGCTAGAGTGCTCTGGCACACTCACCACCACCCCAGTGTCGGCCTGGTGGGCTCCACGATCCTTCCGCCTCAGCCTTCCAAGTAGCTGGAACTACAGGCACAAGCTACCACACCTGGCTAATTTTTGATTTATAGTAGAGACAAGGTCTTGCCAAGTTGCCCAGGCTGGTCTCGAACCCAGGGGCTCAGGCAATCCACTTGCCTCAGCCTCCCAAAGTGCTGGGATTACAGGCTGAGCCACCGAACCAGTCTGATTGCTAGTGTTTCTAAGCACAAGGAGTCTGCGATGCCCATTACGTAAAAACTACACATTAAAGATAAGGTTCGTTCAGGCAAGCGTTACAAAGCAGAGGACTATGAGTGCAACATAAATGAATCAACAATACAGACAAGTAAATATATGTTATATATATATAATAGTAAAGATTCCCAGTGAATATAATGAAGAGTCTCAGGATGCTTTGGAATTAATTCAGTATCTTTTGTCTACCTACCAAGTCTTCAAAGAAACAGCATCACCAACTACCACATAGGGCACAGATGTGGTTTCTGGTTTGCCTCCCTATTTCTTGTTTTTATTTTGTTTTATTAGAGATGGGGGTCTCACTGTTGCCCAGGCTGGCCTCAAGCGATCTTCTTACCTCAGCCTCCCAAAGTGCTGGGATTCCAGGTGTGGGCTACCAGCTACTAACTGTGAAATGTTAAAGTGATAGTTTAACACAAGCCTCAACTTCCTTATCCACAGAGATGGCACCTGCCTTCCCAGAGCTGGTAAGCAATTCGATGGGATTCTGTATGCCAGAAGTTCAAGTCCTGGCACACTGTTAGAGCTCAATACATACTGGTTTTTGAAAAAGGGGTGGGGGAGGGGTGTGGAACAGAGTGGCCCCAGGTGTTGTGAAGTGTTGAGGTTTGCCCACCCCACACAAGAACATTCATCACAAGTGCTTAACAAGCATCAACTCTACACCAGGTGGGGAGCGAGGCGTTGGGAGCCGTCAATCAGAGTCAAAGATCACTGCCTGGGTCTTTTCTTTACTGGACTGGATCTCGACTCCAGAAAATGTGGGTAAAAAGCAGCTCCACTTACGTGCACAGAATAGACTGGTCCTCCCGATCTGCAAACAGAGAGAGAAAAGAGCTGTGAGTTAGAACAAGTGCTGAGCTGAGGGTCTGGACTTGGCTCCTGTTGGCGCTCCCATCCCAAAGCTCCTGCCCACTGACCCCACTGGCCTCCTGGGAGTGACACGGGGCCATCTGGGCTCCTTGTCCAGGGCACAGGAACAAGACAAAGCCAGGAGGGCAGCTCCCAAGTCCCAGAGGCAATCTCAGCAAGATGTCAGAGCCTGACTCACCCCGGAGACATAAGCATCCAGCCACACCAGCTGTGGGGTGTCCTGGAGACAGGTTATAGATAGAACACGGGCTTTGGATCCAGAGAGACTGGGGTCCCATATAACCACTTCTAAGCTTTGTGGCCTTGGGCAAATATTCTTAAACTTCCCCATGCCTCAGTTTCTTCATCTGTAATAAGATATAGTGAACATGTTTGTTTTTTGAAAATCCAGCATCCATTCTTTCTTCTTCCAGGAAGAGCATCCTGTGTCCCTCTCGGAGGCTTCCCTCGTCTCACCCCTGCCATAGAGTATAGCCTTGGTGAGGCTGCCCCACAAGCTGCCCCAAGCCCCCAGCAGAGTGGGAAGAAGGGGCCCCAGGCTGCAGCCATTGGACCCTCTGGCCCAAAACTCCAAGCTCAGTCGCACACAGGGAAGCAGGCAGACAGAGCCCAGAGGGAGCCTTTCTTCCTGCCCCCAGCCTGAGCAGCCCCTGTTCCGCCACTCTCCAAGCCCTGTTCCCCAGTCCTTCCACACCATCTGTGAGCTCCTCCTTAGTCCCCCACAAATCCCTCTCTTACACTAGATGACAGAGTTGGCCTCTGTCACTTACCACCAGAGGAGCCTGTGTCTGGAAGACACAAAGAGTATTGTAGATTAGAGTGATGAAGCAATGTTACTGGTCATCTCTGCTCTTAAACTGGCCTCAGAGGGCGGAGCCAGGTTCCAATGCCCACTTCTGAAGAGGTATATGGGAATGGTTGCCAACACCTTCAGCCTTCAGCCAGTAATGGAGAAATCAGAGCATTGTGTCTGCTGGTAGGCAATGCCAGATGGTGAGCATTTCTCAAATCCACTCCTTGGCTCGAGTCCCACCATCACAGTGCTCAGCCCTCACAATCCTCATGTCATCAAAGATCTCCCCAGGTTGGTTTAGCATTATATCTCCAGTTCCTGGCAGCTAGTAGGTGTTCAATTATATTTGTTGGATGGAAGGGTGGATGGATGGATAGAGGGAAGAACGAATGGATACTTGGATGGATGAAAGAATAAATTGGTAGAAAGATGAATGGGAGGGTGGATGGATAAACAGATGGAGGAAAGGACAAATGGATGGAAGGATAGAAGAATGAGAAGAAGGATGGTTGAATGAATAAATGGGTGGATAAAAGGATAAATGGATGGAAGGATAGATGGAAAGAAGGGGATGGATACAAAGATGGAGGAAAGGATAGTAGAAGGATCGACGGGAGGACGCATGGGTGGATAAACAAAGGAAAGGATAAATGAATAGAAGGATGGACGAGTGGATAGACGGATGAATGAAAGGATGATAGATGGGAGGAAGGATGGATGGATGGATACATGTATGGATGAAAGGATAACAGATGAGAGGATGGATGGATGGATGGGATTGAAGAAGGTCATGCCTGGGTATCACTGGCAGCCAGGAAGGACAGTAGTGACCATATCCAGAGGTAGGGGATTCACCTCACATGGGAGGATGCAGCCCAGCCCAGGGCAAGATGAAAGAGATGACAGGTAAGCTCCAAGGCTTCCATTCCTCCGCCTAATTCCTCCCTCTCCCCTCAGATTACAGAAGAATGTGCGGGTGGCTCGGCTGAACTAAATCCTTGGGACAAAAGGCCTAAAAACTAGTCAAATCAATCCCGGGGTCTTGATCCTGGTATGGCCACATAACAACTCACCAGGCAGCCACTGAAGCAAACCAGGCAGAGTTTTGTGGGCTGAGGCAGAACAATCTCCAAGATATATTAAGCTAAAAATAAAAGGCTAGGTAACAGTCTTTAAAAAGAGGCCAGGTACGGTGGCCACTCCTATAATCCTAGCACTTTGGGAGGCCGAGGCAGGAGGACTCCTTGAGGATAAGGAGTTCGAGGCCAGTCTGGGCTGCATAGCAAGACCTTGTTCCTACAAAAATTCAAAAAATTAGATGTGTGTGGTGGCACACGCCTAAAGTCCCAACTACTTGGGAGGTTGAGATGGAAGGATCGCCTGAGCCCAGGAGGACAAGTCTGCAGTGAGCGGTGATCATGCTACTGCACTCTAGCCTGGGCGACAGATGGAAACTCAGCTTCAAAAAAATAAAATGTCTAAAAAAGAGGGATACATATACATACACACGTAAACCAGAGGTGACAAAAATACATACACTCGTTTTAAAAGATGTTCGCTATAATCAGAGTGGATGCTGATGGGAACCACTATGAGTACCACTTGTAACTACAGAAGTCAAGCATGACTTGTATTCATCTTATTGAGTATTACAATTTTAATACAGTTTTTTCCTGTCTCAAAATGTGTATACCTTTTTTGGCACCCTCTGTATATACACACACACACTGTATACACACATGTATGCACACATACACATACCCTCGATACTCATGTGTGTGTCGAGGATATTTGTTTGTTTGTTTTTGAGTTGGAGTCTAACTCCGTCGCCCAGGTTGGAGTGCAGTGGCACACTCATGCCCACCCCAGTGTCAACCCGCTGGGCTCTGGTGATCCTTCCACCTTAGCTTTCCAAGTAGCCGGAACTACAGGCCCGCCACCACGCCCAGCTAATTTTTTTGATTTATTGTAGAGACAAGGTCTCAACATGTTGCCCTGGCTGGCCTCAAACCCGCAGGCTCAAACCCACAGGCTCAGGCAATTCACTCACCTCGGCCTCCCAAAGTGCTGAGATTACAGGCTGAGCCACCAACCCCAGCGAGGATATTGTAAAGCTGACAATGGTGGCTGTCCTTGACAGGACTGAAGAATGGGAACCAGAGAAGACCTACCACCACCTACTTCTGTTCTCATGATGGCTGCGCTCTGAACACGTATGAACTTTTCCTCAACTCATCAAAAATAGCCAATGGAAGAAGAGTCCATGTTGTTCTTGGGGAAACCATCGTGACCACAATGCTTAGAAAAGAGAGGAAAGAAACAGCCTTCCTACCGCAATCCTGCCCACAGCTCCCCTGTCTCCCCAGCACACACACTGTGCTGCCTCCTTCTGGGTCCAGGTGACCCGCTGAATTCTCACACCAGCCCCGGAGTGGGCACTGGCATCACCTCCATTTTACAGATGAGGAAAGTGAGGCTCAGAAACTAGGTGACTTGTCCAAGGTCACTGTGGCGGGCTGAATGGCAACCCCTGAAAGAGATTGTCCATCGGAACCTCATAGGTGACATTATTTAGGAGATGGCTCTAGTTAAGGTCTTAGGATGAGCTCATCCTGGGTGAGCATGGGGCCTAAGTCAATGGCTGGGGTCCTTATTAATAAGAGAAAAGAGAGGGAGACCAGAGACACGGGGAGAACGTCACGTAAAGCTTGAGGCAGAGACTGGAGCGACGCACTCACAAGGCAAGGATTGGTGGTAGCCACTGGACACCAGCGGGGAGGCCAGGGACAGAGTCTCCCTCAGAGCTCCCAGGAGGGCGGACCCTCGTGACCCCTTGATTTCAGACCTCTGTCCTCCTGGACAGTGAGAAGAAATTCCTCTTGTTGGTGGCCATTTGTCCTGGCAGCCATGGGACTAACAGTCACACAGCTTGCAAGTGTTGGGCTGGCACTTGAACCCAGGGTCTGCCTGACTCCAAAGACCAGGAGCGGTATCTTGCCTTGCTCTGATAACCCACACTCACAGGCTGGCAGCAGTTCCTTCCAGGATAAAATCAAGAAGATAACAAGCTTTAATCTCCCCAGTATGCTCTGGAGAGAGGCCTGTGGCAATGTCACCACCCCCGGGTATGGGAAATCCACTGGGGGGAGGTGTCCTGTGCCAGCACAGCCAGCTCCTAGTACATCAAGGGATGTGATGCCTGTGTCTTCAGCTTCCGCCCAGTGGGAGAAACTCGTGTGAGGACAGAGCAAAATGGGAAACCAGTTAAAAATGGACCGAGAAGCCAGCCATAGTGGCTCATGCATGTAATCCCAGCACTTTGGGAGGCAGAAGCAAGAGGATTGCCTGAATCCAGGGGTTCGAGACCAGCCTGGGTAACTTGGCGAGACTTTGGCTCTACAATAAATCAAAAAATTAACTGGGCATGATGGCGCATGTTTGTGGTTCCAGCTACTTGGAAGGCTGAGGCAGGTTGAGGCTGCAGTGGTTGTGAGTGTGTCACTACACTCCCGCATGGGTGACAGAGTGAGACTCTAACTCAAAAAAACAAAACAAAAACAAAAAACAAACCGAGGCAGGATGGGGTGGGGGAATGATGGCTAGAGGGACCAGCTACCCTGTAATTCGAACCCAGGCAGAAAGAGGGCCTCCTGGGGCCGGTACATACAAGCTCCACTGTTTTTTTTCCTTTGAGACAGGGTCTTCCTTTGTTGCCCTGGCTGTGGGAGTGCAGTGGCGCGATCATAGTTCACTGCAGCCTCCAACTCCTGGGCTTAGTTGATCCTCCCACCTCAGCCTCCTGAGTAGCTGGAACTACAGACGTGCACCACCACACCTGGCTAATTTTTTTTTTTTCTTTGTAGAGACGGACTATTACTGTGTTGCCCAGGTTGGTCTCAAACTCCTGGCCTCAAGAGATCCTCCCACCTTGACCTCCCAAAGTGCAAGGATTACAGGCCTAAGCCACTGTGCCCGGCCAACTCCATTTTAAATTTCACGGAAGGATTTTATACTGGCAAATAGAAGGACTATCTTGATCAATCTGCTTCAGAGAGAGAGGCAGGTTTTCCCAGCAGCCTCGCAAAGCCTATACTCAGAGCAGGAGAGATTTATAGGCTCAGACACTCACAGGCACCCAGGAGAGAAAGCAGGCTCAGGCAAGGCTTGGGAACTGCTACAACTCTGAGCTGCAGGTGCTGGGAGACCTCTGGCCTGGGACATTCCCACTGGAAACACACCGAGCTGATTGTGGGAAGTTCAGAGTACTGGTTATGGGCAGAAGAAGGGCCGGCTGGGCACTGTGTGCCAACCCATGTGGGGCACAGGGAATGCTGTGATTCCAAAGCTTTCTATCTTATTCCTGCCCTGAGCCTGTGCTTGCGCCTGACACAAGACAGCAGTGTTCCCTGTACAAAGCAGTTGTGCCCCAGCCTGACCTTCACAGCCTGTTTTTCCGCCCAGAGCACCTGTCATCAAACCCCTCTCTGTCTGCCTAACATACCTCTTTTTCTTTTCTTTTTTTTTTTGAGACAGGGTCTAGCCCTATTTTTTTGTTGTTGTTGTTGTTGTTTTTCGCTCAGGCTGGAGTGCAGTGGCACACTCATGGCCACCGCAGCCTCCACCTGCTGGGCTCAGGCAATCCTTCCACCTCAACTTTCCAAGTAGCTGGAACTACAGCCACGTACTACCACACCCAGTTAAGTTTTTGATTTATTATAGAAACGAGGTCTCGCCAAGTTGCCCAGGCTGGTCTTGAATCCCTGGGCTCAGGCTGGAGTGCAGTGGCATGACTATAGCTCACTGCAGCCTTGACCTCCTGGGCTCAGGAGATCCTTCCACCTCAGCCTCCTGAGTATCTGGGACTATAGGTGCACACCACCACAGCTGGCTAATTTTTTGATTTTTTTGTAGCAATGAGGTCTCACTACTTTGCCCAGGCTGGTCCTAAAGGCTCAAGCAGTCCTCTTGCCTTGGCTTCCCAAAGCGGTGGGATTACAGGTGTGAGCCATTGCGCCTGGCCAAAATTAACCATTTTCGAGTGAATCATTCAGTGGCATTTAGTAAGTTTAAGATGTTGCATGACTACCACCTCTATCTAATTCCAAAGCATTTTGTCACCCTAAAATAAAACCCCGGACCCACTAAGCAGTTATATCCCATAGCCCCTCACAACCACCAATTTGCTTTCTGTCTCTAAGAGTTTACCTATTCTAAGTATTTCACATATACAGAACCATACCACATGGTCTTTTGTTCCTGGCTTCTTTCACTTCGCACGTTTCTGCTGTTCCTCCATGCTGTGGCAGGTTCCAGCATTTCTTCCTTTTTAAGGCCGAGTAATATTCCATTGCATGGACAGATCATGTTTTGTGTATCCATTCACCAGTTGATGAACACCTGGGTTGTTTCCACCTTCTCCTGGCTAATGTGAATAGTGCCACTAGGAACATTCGTATACAAAGTTGTTTGGGTATCTGTTTTAAAATCTTTGGGTATCTACCCTAATCTGTATCTGAAACATCATCTTGGGAGTCACCTCCTTTGTGATACCTTCTCTGACTCCACACTTCTCTAGAGCTGAGTCAGGGGCCTTTCTACTGTACCCACCACCTGGAGGGCTGCCATGGACAGTAGAGCAAGTTGTATACTGCATAACTCTAGTGGGAACTATTCACACTGGTCATTGCAGATTTGGGGGGGGTTTTGTTTCGTTCGTTTGTTTGAGTTGGAGTCTCACTCTGTCACCCAGGCTGGAGTGCAGTGGCATGCTCACGGCCACCCCAGCATCGACCTGCTGAGCTCAGCTTAGGCAATCCTTCTGCTTTAGCCTTCCAAGTAGCTGGAACTACAGGCATGTGCCACCACATCCAGCTAATTTTTTACTTTGTTATTATAGAGACAAGGTCTTACCAGGTTGCCCAGGCTGGTCTCAAACCTGGGGGCTTAGGCAATCCTCTTGCCTCTGCCTCTCAAAGTGCTAGAATTACAGATATAAGCCACCATGTGTGTTTATTATAAGAACCATGTGTGGTTTGTGTGTTTATTATAAGAACCTTCCAGCGGATGGAGGAAGCGTGCCTTGAGAAACACCTTTCTTCTTTTTTTTTTTTGAGTTGGAATCTCACTCTGTCACCCAGGCTGGAGTGCAGTGGCACGCTCCCAGCCACCACAGCCTCGACTTGCTGCCTCAGCCTTCCTCCTCAGCCTTCCCAGTAGCTGGAACTACAGGCCCAGCTAATTTTTTGATTTATTGTAGAGATGAGGTCTCACCATGTTGCCCAAGCTGATCTCAAACCGGTGGGCTCAGGCAATCCTCTTGCCTCGGCCTCCCAAAGTGCTTGAGCCACCATGCCTGGCCACCTTTTCTTCTAATTCTACAAAGGTACCTTATGACCTAGTGGTGGCTCTGGCTCCCGGAGTCCAAAGGTCTTCTCTATGGTAGCAATGAACCTTGCCATGATCATTATTTAACCTGTGTACTTCTCAAGACATTTTGGGGGGAAAGTACAGATTATATGGAATGGCAATGGGCCCTCCACCCACAAACTGGCAGGTAGGGTTTTCTTGCTCTTCTTTTCTATACTAGTAAAAATCACACTGCTTTACATTACTCATAGTAGTCAGAAAGTAGAAATAACCAAAACATCCATCAGCTGTAAATGGATAAACAAAATGTGGTCTGTACATAAAATGGAATAGTATTCAGCCATGGAAAGGAAGAGTTCTCACACATGACACAGCGTGGACAGACCTCAGAAACATTTCATTGGTGAAAAGACACAAAAGTCCATGTATGATTCCAATTCTATAAAATGTCCAGAACGGACACATTTATGAGACAGAAAGCAGATTAGCAGTCACCAGGGACTGGGGGTTGTCACTCCTGAGTAACAACTAATGGTACAAGATTTCCTTGGGGGATGGTAGACAAGACCTCGTCTCTACAACAAATAAAAAAAATTAGCCAGGTGTGGTAGCACGCACCTGTAGTTCCAGCTACTTGGAAGGCAGAAGGCTGAGGCAGAAGGATTACCTGAGCCCAGCAGGTAGGTGGTGGCTGTGAGCGTGCCACTGCACTCCAGCTTAGGTGACAGAGTGAGACCCCAACTCAAAAAAAAAAAAAGGTGTGACTGTCACCCTGCCTCAGAGTAGTTATAGATCTGATTTCTTACACTTCACATAGGCCTGTTTGGTTTCCAGCAGTCACAAAACCGTGTTCAATGCCTTCCTGGCTAATGCAGGCTAATTTTTTGATTTACTATTGAGATGAGGTCTCGCAATCCTGGGCTCAGGAAATCCTCTCGCCTCCGCCTCCCAAAGTGCTGGGATTACAGGCATGAGCCACTGCACCTGGCCTTTTTCTTTTCTTTTTATTGAAATGAAGTCACATAACATAAAATTAACTTTTTTTTTTGAGTCAGGGTCTCACTCTGTCTCACTCTCTTGCTCAGACTGGAGTGCAGTAGCACGACCACACCTCACTGCAGCCTCGACCTCCTGAGCTCAGGAGATCCTTCCACCTCAGCCTCCTGAGTATCTGAGACTACAGGCATGCACTACCACACCCAGCTAATTTTTTAATTTTTTTGTAGAGATGAGGTCTCGCCAGGTTGCCCAGGCTGGTCTCAAACCCCCGGGCTCAGACTATTCTCTCACCTCCACCTCCCAACATGCTGGGATTATAGGCCAGACTGGAGTGCAGTGGCACGAAGCTCAAGGGCTATGCCAGGAACAAGGTTGAACACTCCGTCGGTGCTCAGGAAATGCCCGTTGGTTTGAACTGCTCTCTGCCTCAGAGAGGGAGTCAAGGTAGAAGCAACCATAAATGCACATTCACGTGTTCACATATTCATTCAATAAATAAGTCCTGGGCCCCTACTATGTGCACTGAGACACAAAGTCAATAAAAACTACTTAAAAAACATTTTTTTTTCTTTTTAGAGATGAGGGCTTGCTCTGTCACCAAGGCTGGGGGACAGTGGTACATAGCTCACTGCAGCTTCGAACTTACATGACATTGGGCTCAAGCGATCCTCTCACCTCAGCCTTTCAAATAGCTGGGACTACAGGCATGCCCCACCATGCCTGGCTAATAATTTTTATTTTTTGTAGAGATGAGGTCTCACAATGTTGCCTAGGGTAGTCTCAAACTCCTAGGCTCAAGCAATCCTCTGGCCTTGACCTCTCAAAGTGCTGGGATTACAGGCATGAGCCACCGTGCCTGGCCAGAGTTTCCCAAGAGAGAGACAGGAAGCCTTCCCTGCTGAGGTGACCACCGGGCTGCACCAAGAAAGATGTGCAGGAATCCCCGGGGGAGACGTCGAGGCAGAACAGCCCAAGCAGAGGGCTCAAGACACAGATGCCTGGGGTGGGAAGGGACACAGCCCCCCCCCCCCCCCCCCCCCCCGCCTCAGTGGAGACTGATGGGGCTGGAGCTGGGGGTGGCTAGTAGCAGGGGTCTCCCTAGGCTGGGCCTCTCCACCCCCTGGGGCTGGTGGTGCCTCACACTCTGTCCTCCAGCATGCCCCTTTGCCCTCCTCTCTGGACACCAAGGCTCTTGGTGGTCCCTCCCCCGCACAGGCTTGGGGAGTCTCAGGAGGTAGAGGCTTTGCGTGGGCCAGCCGTCTCGGCCCAGTCCCAAACACGAGTTCACGGATTCTGGCCAGGGACCCAGGGCCTGCAGGCCAACCATAAAAGGAGAAAACCCAGCTGCGCTGAGCACAGCCCAGCCCAAGGCTCCTCTCCTTCTTTCTAGTGTTCAGCTGCTGTGGGACCCCATGGGAGGGAGGTGGCCGAGCCCGCATCCCTGCAGGGCCAGCGACAGCCCCAGACCAGCAAGAAAGGCAGGACACCTCCTTGGTGTACGGGAAAATGGCTCTCTACCTGACATCCCTCACAAAGGTGGGGATGCTAGAGGGTTCCAGACCCCCTGGGGGAGGTGAACGTGAACATGTCCTTCTCACAGCCTTGCCAGTGGGCCCTCAGCTGGTGGCCGTGAATGCCAGCTCAACTTGTCCCAACCAGACCGTACCCCACATTCTATCCAAGATGCTCTCACAGCAAATGGAGTAGGCACAGTTACCATCCTCGAGGGACACATGAGGAAACCAAGGCACTGAGGGATGGCATTGGCAGAGTTGGGATTTGAACTCAGCTCCAGAGCCCATGGCCTACGCCACCACTGTAGGTCAGGGCCCTTCTCCTCAGGGCATGTGCTGGACCCTACAGGTATTTTCCAGACCCACAGGAAGCTTGGGTTTTTTGTTTTTTTTTTTAATCAGAGTCTCACTCTGCCGCCCAGGTTGGAGTACAGTGGAATACTCACAGCTACCACAGTCTCAACCTGCTGGGCTCAGGAGAGCCTTCCGACTCAGCCTTCCAAATAGCTAGACCCACAGGCACATGCCACCATGCCCAGCTAATTTATATATATATATATATATATATATTTATTTATTTATTTATATATTTATTGTAGAGACAAGGTCTCTCCAAGTTGCCCAGGCTGGTCTTGAACCCCTGGACTCCGGCAATCTTCTCACCTAAACCTCCCAAAGTGCTGAGATTACAGGCTTGCTTGAGCTACTGCACTGGCTAGCCCTGGCATTTTAAAAGCAGCACTAGGCCTGGTGCAGTGGCTCAAGCCTGTAATCCCAGTATTTTGGGAGCCCGAGACGGGAGGATTGCTTGAGCCCAGGGGTTTGAGCTCAGCCTGGGCAACACAGTGAGACCTTGTCTCTACAGACAAATCAGATGGGTGTGGAGGCACGCCCCTATAGTCCCAGCTACTTGGAAGGCAGAGGTGGGAGGATCGCCTGAACCCAAGAGGTGTGATGGCCCATACACCCAAGGAAACTGTGAGCCATGAGTGTGCCACTTCACTCCAACCCGGGTGAAAGAGTGAGACCCCGACTCAAATAATGAAAGCAGGGGTTGGGTTGCGGGGGACAGGAAGACGAATGCCCTCTCTCCTGGGCCTCAGTTCTTTCCCCCCATATTCTGCTTCCTTCTCTCCCTCCAGTCCCAATGACCTCATGACCCCATATCAAGTTTTCAAATGAAGTCCACATGTCACTTCCCAAGGAGCCCTCCCCGCTAAGGACAGGCCCCCAGGGCCCACTTCCGGCCGTGGGCCTGCCCCCAGTACATAGCACAGTTACTAGCGGGAGGATTTTTTTTCTTTTTTTGAGTTGGAGTCTCACTCTGTTGCCCAGGCTGGAGTGCAGTGGCACGCTCACAGCCACCAACTTCCTGGGTTCAGGTGATCCTTCCGCCTCAGCCTTCCAAGTAGCTGGAACCACAGGTGTGGGCCATCACATCTGGCAGATTTTTTTTTAAAAATTTATTATAGAGATGAGGTGTTGCCATATTGTTCAGGCTGTTCTCAAACCCCTGAGCTCAGGCAATCTTCTTGCCTCCGCCTCCTAAAGTGCTGGGATTACAGGTGTGAGCCACCACGTCAGGCCAATTTTTTTTTAAAGATTGGGGGTACAATTCAGGATTAGGTATGCAAGTGGTCATAGTACAGGTCAAGTTTGGGCCTCCCTTTGGTCTCCACTTTGCCTGGTTCGAGATCAGGTATCCTTATTGGTGTTAGGTATCCCCTTCCCTCCCCTGGCAGTGTCCCGCAACTGCCAATCCCTTCCTTATAGTATTATGGTAAATGTTCAGGGTCTACTTATGAGTGAGAACATGGGTACTCAGTTCTTTGTTTCTGTGACAGATCACTGAGTGTGACAGACTTCAAATCCATCCAAGTTGCTGCGAAGTCCATAATGTGGGAGGATGTGATTAACATCCCCCCCCCCCCACACACGCAAGACCATGCCTAGGGTCACGGCCAGCACACAGTAGGTCTTCAATGGATACTGCTGAATGAGTAGGGGAGGGTAGGGGGCAGATCCCCCTGAGGTTGGGAGGCCAGTGAGGCACAGGCGTGTTCGGTGAGCCTCATCTGGGGCTTCCCAAGTCCGCTCCCTTCGGGATGTTGCTTCTTCAACTCAATATTTAAATGTTTGTTTTTTAGTCATTACTTTATTTTTAGAGACAGGTCTTGCTCTGCCACCCAAGCTGGAGGGCAGTGGTGCAATCATAGCTCACCATAACCTCAAACTCCAGGGCTCAAGAAATCCTCCCACCTCAGCTTCCCAAGTAGCTGGGACTATAGGCATGTGCCACTATGCCCAATGAAGTCTTAATTTTTTTTTTTAAGAGATGGGGTCTCACCAGGCTTGGTGGCTCAGCCTGTAATCCCACTCTTTGGGAGGCTGAGGTAAGTGGATTGCCTGAGTCTTCGAGACCTCCCTGGGAAACTTGGAGAGACCTCATCTCTACAATAAATCAAAAATTAGCCGGGCAAGGTAGTGCGTGCCTGTAGTTCCAGCTACTTGGAAGGCTGAGGCGGAAGGATCGCCGGAGCTCAGCAGGTCGAGGCTGCGGTGGCTGGGAGCGGCCACTGCACTCTAGTCTGGGTGACAGAGTGAGACTCCAACTCAAAAAAAAAAAAGAGAGAGATGGGGTCTCACTATGTTGCCCAGGCTAGTCTCAAACCTTTGGCTTCAAGTGATCCTCCTGTCTCGGCCTCCCAAAGTGTGGGATTACAGGCGTGAGCCATCATTTGGCTCCTACTGTTTATTTGTTTTTTGATCAATTCTCTTTTGCTCTCTCCCCTCCCTGTCAGGCACCACAGGATCAAATAACTTGAGCTTTTCATGATAAATAAGAACACCAACCAGCTACTCCTAGTGCCTCCGTAAAGGCAGAGCCAGGCAGACAGAGTCATCGTTCCCCATCACCCTAACCAGGTAGACACAGAGCTGAGAGCCACTGCAAAATCCCCGCAAGGCAGAGAGACTCACAACTGCCCCCATTCCTAGAGAGGCATTCGTAGGAACATGCAGTGTCTCCTGAGCATAGCAGGATGCCCTGTCTCCTAGGGCAAGCCACCTTTGCCCTCAAAACCTGTTTCCTCACCAGAGAAATGGGTTGAAATCCTGACCTTTCAAGAGCATGAAAATGATTTAATGAGACTGGATTCAGAAAGAGCTTAACGTTGTCCACACACATCTGAGAACGTAATACTGCTAATAACATCATGACCAGCTAGGCGTGGTGGCTCACACCTGTAATCCCAACACTTTGGGAGGCGGAGGTGAAAGGACTGTCAGAGCCCAGGGGTTCAAGACCAGCCTAGGCAACACAGTGAGACCTCGTCTCTACAATAAATCAAAAAATTAGCTGGGTGTGGTGGTGCACGCCTGTAGTTCCAGCTACTTGGAAGGCTGGAGTAGAAGAATCGCCTGAGCCCGGGGGATTAAGGTTGTGGTGGCCGTGAGCATGCCACTGCTCTCCAGTCTGGATGACAGTGAGACTGCGACTCAAAATGAAAGAAAAAAAAGGAAAGAGAATCCAAAGGGGTAGTTCGCCCCTTCCACCATGTGAAGACACAGAGAGAAAGCACCATCTATGAACCAGGAAGTGGTCTTGCCCAGGGGCCAAGTTTGCTGGCACCTGGACCTTGGACTTCCAGCCTCCAGAGCTACAAGGAAGTCAATGTCTGTGGTTTATAAGCCACCAGGGTCAATGGTGATTTGTTACACAACCTGAAGGGACTAAGGCTTAGACCTAAGCCAGTCCTTTAAACTTTGGGGGCCTTAGCTGCCTCTTCTGTTACATAGGGCAAGAGTACTAAAACCTACCACACTGCTGGGGGGCACGATGAACGTCTTGAGGGCTGCCGAAGTCGGTGTCCCAGGTTTGACTCTCAGTTCTGGGGCCAAGTCAGTTGGTGTGCTGACCCTCAGTGTTTCCAATCTATCAAATGGGAAACTGCCATTTGCCCTGCAGTCCTGAGTAGTGAGCCCAGGACCTGGCCTGTCCCTGGCAGAGCAGCCTTAGGGGAGCTGGGGGAGCAGGAAGGAGCCAGCTCCCCCCAGGCCGCCCACCAGGGACAGAGGGTTCGAACTGTATGTAGGGGCCAACAACATCCAGAGAAAGCTTGGAGCACTCCTGCCCCAGACTTTCCTTCAGCTTGGAGAGGGCCCCAGCTGGTGAAGCCTGGCTGGTTTTTTTTAATCCCCTGAGAGTGGCCTATTGGTGCTCACGAGGTGAGGACAGAAGTTCAAACACACTCTGAGTGCCCTCTAAGCCCACTGCTGTGAAATCTGACCTGCCTATCACTCACTCCGCTACCTCAAGGCCTTCTCTGAGCTAGAAGCTCTGAAGTGGCTCTTGTCTGGAAGGCTGGGGGGGGGCTTTCATCAAGGTCATCACAGTAATTGACTGCACTCAACTCCCGCCTCCCAAGCTCTGAGCTGTCCACACCCTGAGGGGTAAGCAGAAAAACCCGCAGGAACAGATGCTTTCCAAGTGCTGTGCCTCCCAGAGCCACCATGGACCAGGCAAGGTTTAGGCGCTGGAGTCAGATCATCCAAGTTCCTACCCGGCTTTGACACTTATCAGGCCTTCAACAAGTTCTTTAATTCCCCAAGCCTCAGATTCCCCAGGCATAAAAAGGGGCTAATAATAACACACATCCCCCCCCCACATTGGCTCACCCAAGAAGCCATGTAAATGTATGGTTAGAACACACCTGTAGTGCACACATGAAGAAGGAATTCAATATCTGTTGTTTCATTAAAAAAAAAAACTGATCGGGCTTGGTGGCTCAGCCTGTAATCCCAACACTTTGGGAGGCCGAGGTGAGTGGATTGCCTGAGCCCACAGGTTTGAGACCACCTGGGCAATTTGGCAAGATCTCATCTCTACAATAAATCAAAAATTAGCTGGGCCTGGTAATGCATGCCTGTAGTTCCGGTTACTTGGAAGGCTGAGGCGAAAGGATCGCTGGAGTCCAGCAGGTCAAGGCTGCAGTGGCTGGGAGCGTGCCCCTGCACTCCAGTCTGGGTGACAGAGTGAGACTCCAACTCAAAAACCAAAAAACCCAACAAGGTCAATGTTATGGGAAAAATTAAAACTTTTTCAGCCTTCCTTACTTTATAAGATTGTTTTTATTTTGCATGACCTATGCGGGCACTATAATAGTTTCCTGGCTTAATTTTAAAAGTCCTGGTCTTCCAACCTGGGCAATATAACAAGATCTCATCATCTCATTTCCACAAAACATAAAAAAATTAGCTGGGCGTGGTGGTGCTCACCTGAGGTCACAGCTACTCGGGAGACTGAGCAGGAGGACTGCCTGAGCCCAGGAAGTGGAGGCTGCAGTGAGCTGTGATTGTGCCATTACATGCCAGCCTGGGTGACAGAGTGAGAACCAGACTCAAAAAAATAAAATAAAATAAAAATCCTAAACCAGTGTTTTCTACCTTGCAGGTTTGTGTTAAGGATGCACTAGGAAAATTCCCATAAAGCCCTGGGCATACAGGAAGAAGCATATAATAAAAACCCAGTATCACCATTATGACTTCTTTGGAAAAGAAGGTATGAGAGAAATTCCATCAGGGGATGGCAGGATGAGCACATGCAATAAGCTCTTCCCTCCCCAAACCTTACAAAAATCACGCGAGCCGGTTTAAAAGGAATTGGACAAGAGAGTACAGCAGCTTCTCTTGGAAGCCAGAAGACAGGGCAAGTGGTGACAACACCAAGACACAAGTCTACGTCGGCAGCGGGGACTGCTGTGAAACAAGCGGGACTCAACTCCGAATCCCCCTTTCTACCCCAAGCCTCAGAAACTGGCAGCACTGGAGGCTGCTGGAGGAGGTAAATGATGATGCTAGACAGACCTGCAACCTCCAGCCAGAAGAATACACAAGGCTTCACTAAAGAATCAGATCAGCCCAAGAAGGACTGAGAGACACATCATAAGTGTCCCAGTGGAAGTGTCCCAGTGGAAGGTCCCTTCATACAATAGCCAAGTTCATCATCCAGAAATGCCTCCTGCAAGCACAGAGCTTCTGTCAAGTCTCCAGCACACCACATGCTAAAGTATTCCAGATGAATGGGCTGCCAAAAAGCCCAAGACAGCCAGAGAAAGCCACAGGTATGACAGACACAGGTGTGAGCCACCATGCCTGCCCTAAACATCTTTTTTAAGGGAACAGAAATCCCTAGATGAACCGACATTAGCACTCTCTAGCAAAATACAGAACAGCGTATGTGGAATGCTACCATATGTAAGGAAAACACTGAGGTGAAAATAGATTTGTATCTACAAACAAGTGCAGAGAGTATCTCTAGAGGAATTCCTAATACGAGGGGGACCCAAGAAAACTGGAATTTATTTATTAAAAAATCATATATTCATTCTTACATGTTTAAACTTCAGGCACTTTCAAAGTCCTCTCCATTAGATGCAATACACCTGTGGAGAAAAATTTCCACTGCTCAAAACAATTTTTGAACTCATGCATTTTGATGACTTTTAGTGCTTCTGTGTTTTTTGTTTCACCTCTCCCACATCAGCAAAATGTTTCCCTTTGAGGACTTTTTTCATCTGGGGAAGAAAGTCACTCGGGGCAAGATCGGGTGAATAGGGAGGTTGGGGGATGGGGGTCATGGCATTTTTGGTCAAAAACTGCTGAACCCTCAGCACGGTGTGGGTAGGTGCACTCATAAATCATCTGTCATGAAATGGGCAAGTATGTTGAAAGAATCTCCAAAAAAAATTCACTGAAGCTGAAGACAGCCTCTCACAACAACGCTAGCTGGTACACTGATGCTGACGGGTTCCTAGAACACTCACCTAGTGGGGGAAGCCTGTACTATAAGGGGCCAGTCCTCCAAAAGATAATTCCGGGTTTTGGGGGTCCTTCGTATATATAAGGTACGTCTTTCAAATGCCTACTTCTCTTGTGCCACTCCACCCCAACCCCCCAAGGGGCTTGACTTTCTTTGGGAGGGTGCAGTGTCCTGAACTAGCTTTTAGAAAGTCGCTCCCATATTCCCAACTTCCCTGAGGCAGCAAAGGGCTGGGCCTGGCCTCCACCACAGTCGACTTGTCAGTCCCTCCAGGCCACTTCCCCCACACTTGTCATGTCCACTCACATCTACGTTCACCCTTTTATTCATTTTGGCTAGAATGCCATCCCTGTTCCCTTTCTCTCATCTCTGTAAACTATCCTTCAGGCTTGTAAAGCCCCACCCCTCCCAGACAACCCATTCCATCCATTCTGACCCTGGTAGGTTCTTTTCTGTAAACAACTCTACTAGTTCTTCATTCATTCAGTCAACAAATACTAATTGAGCAGCTACTACATGCCAGGTACCAGAAAATGTGCCAGAGATATTACACACATATGCAGACAGGGAGGGAGTGTATGGGTATAGGGAATTTACAGGTCCTTGGGAACTTAGTATCTACTTAACACAATTGAAAGGCTTCATTCTGGCTGGGCGCAGTGGCTCACATATGTAATCCCAGTGCTTTTGGAGGCCAAGGCAGGAGGATCCCTTGAGGTCAGGAGTTCAAGGTTACAGTAAACTATGATCATACCACTGCACTCCAGCCTGGGCAACAGAGTGAAGCCTTGTTTCTAAAAAAAAAAAAAAAAAAAGAAATGCTTCATTCTATGTTCAGCATATGTGTTTCCATCTGCGAGCATTACCTCTCCAACTAGATGGCCAAAATGCAGATCCCGGCCAAATGACCACAGCAAGAGACAACACCATTTATCAATGCAGTTGCACAACAGGCCGGCCATACCTTCACAAACACCAAATGCCCACTCAGGAACTGGGGAGAGATTCAGCAGGTGAACTCATTCTTCCCCAACTTACATTTTTCTCCTTGATTTTTGAGAGTATATATATTTTTTGGAGTCCACCATCAATGATAGCCAGGAAGTACCAGGTAATGAATGAGAATGTAGCAGTTGTTGATGAACATTTAAATTAAATGAACACTTACTTTTTATGGGTGTGTGGGCTCAGTTATCAGTTTCTATTTGAGCTTAGAAAGTGTCAAGTGTACATTTCTAGATAAATTTAGGGAGCTGACTATGTCATTTTGTGTTAAAACATACAGCCCAGGAGGAATGAAATGTATTAACACAAGGAGTCCTTGTCACCAAATATCCCATAGTTAGGATATGGTTGAAGGAAGCAAAAGTCATCACAACATGAAGTATTCCTCAATGACTTGACCACATGGGAAATTGGACCCCAATGAAACCCCCTTCTCTGGTCTGTGACACCACTACCCACCAACTCAATAGTTTCACCATGCCAATTATTGGACGTCAACATCCATCATCATGACACAAACACAAAGTAAAGTATCAGCTCTGTGAAGTAAAGTGTGGAGTTTCACAAAACCAATGGTCTTGGAAAGGCCATGAAGAAAGAGTCAGACCAATTCACAACAACATCAGAGGATGTTCACGATAAGACCACAGCGGCACCAGGTAATGGCTCACTATAATCTCAGCACTTTTGGAGGTTGAGATGAGAGGATTGCCTGAACCCATGGGTTTGAGACCAGTCTGGGTAACTTGGTGAGACCTCGTCTCTACAATGAACCAAAAATTTAGGCGGGCATGGTGGCACGTGCCCATGGTTCCAGCTACTTGAAAAGTGGATCACCTGAGCCCAGCAGGTCAAGGCTGCGGAGGCCGTGAGCGTGCCACTGCACTCCAGCCTGGATGACGGAGCAAGGCTCAAAAGAAAAAAAAAAGACTGCAGGGGCTTTGAGAGAGTGTACTGAGCACCAAAGTAAGGCCTGGGTGATAGAGCGAGACTCAAAAGAAGAGAAAAAAAAAAGACCACAGGGGTTTTGAGAGAGAGCGCTGAACACCAAAGTAAGGCCTTTAGGAAAACTGGCGCCCTCAAATCTGTGTGCAGGAACGATCCTCTTTCACTGCAAAAGTCAAGTATGACATGAAGAAAGTTACGTTATACTCTCATGTGACCTTGGCCAAAAAAAATAAAAGTTAAGTCCAAAAATATAACACCCTTAATTCATCGTATACTTGATCCACAAATCAGCATCTGGTTGTAATGACAATGAAATTCCATTACATGGAAGATGAGATAAATCGATTTTCAGAATTTGCTATATCATTTTTCAAGCGCAGTTAACCCTTTTGTCCCCACCTTGCCCAGTCTACAGTAAAACTTTGGTCCTCATTTTATTTATTTTTTAAAGGGCTGACATTTAATTATTTCCTTTTTCTTTTTTTGGAGTCTAAGTGTCACTCTATCACCCAGACTAGAGTACTGTGGCATGCTCACGATCACCACAGCCTCGACCTCCTGGGCTCAGGCGATCCTTCTGCCTCAGCCTTCTAAGTAGCCAAAACTACAGGTATGGGCCAACATGCCTGTCTAATTTTCTTATTTGTATTGTAGAGATGAGGTCTCGCCAAGTGGTCGAGGTTGGTCTTGAACCCCTGGGCTCAGGCAATCCTCTTGCCTCCACCTCCCAATGTGCTGGGATTATAGGCGTGAACCACTGCACCCGGCCGTCCCCATTTTAAATAATCTTTTTTGGGAATCAATGATCTCTAGATGTTCAAAACTTCCTTTGCTTTATGCCATTCAGTCAAGTTAGTGTTTAAAATGTTAGACAGCAAAATGTTCATAGTGGTGAGCGCCGGGTGATAGAATCATAGGTACTCTATGTTGCTTACATTTTTCTAAAATTAACCTACAGTATTAAAGATTTTTAAATTACAAATATAATTTTTTCAGAGCACTGTAGCAATACTTACCCATCTGTCACTCCCCCCTTCTCCTTTGCTAACAGAATTTTATTTCCTTTTTTTTTTTTTGAAGTCAGAATCTCACTCTGTCATCCATGAGTAGAGTGGCACAAGGCTCATGGCAGCCTTGACCTGCTGGGCATAGGCAATCCTTCCACCTCAACCTCCCAAGTAGCTGGGACTCCAAGTGTACACCACCACACCTGACTAATTTTTTTGTTTTTTGTAGAAAAGAGGTCTCACGATATTGGTGGGGGTTGGTCTTGAACTCCTGGGCTCAAGCAACCCTCTTGCCTCAGCCTCCCAAAGTGCTGGGATTACAGGCATGAGCCACCATGCCTAGTCTAGATTTTTATTTCATTCTGGTATACAGATATAATGTGCTTAGTGGGACCTCTCTTGGCTCCAGAAAAGAACTGGGAATGGTTTGGCAGACTGAGGTGAGAAGATTGCCTGAGCCCACGAGTTCGAGACCAGCCTGGGCAACTTGGCGAGACCTTAGCTCCACAATAAAAAAAAAAAGAACAAAGAACTGGGAATGGTACAAACCAATTATGAACACCCCATTCCCTTTTACTGGTGATTGGTTTAGGTTTTGGCATGTGACCAAGTGCCTCCTTGATAAAAAAGAGACACAGGAAAGGAGTCTAACGCTCCACTTCCTTCATGCTTTTGGATATTCTCACATGAGGATGTCACGCCTGCAGGTATGGCTGCCACACTGTGATCATGAGGAAGAAGCCAAGAAAATCCCAGAGAAGTCTGCTTCTGAGATGCTGAATGAACCAACCCTGAAATCAACACCTGAAATAATCATCGTAATAGACTTCTATTGTTTAAGCCACTTGAAATGATTGTTATGTTACTTGCAACCAAAAGCACTCTGAATGATGTAAGCACGGCAACTTTGTGGTAGTCAACTTTCCAAAGAGGCACATGAATCAATTTTTAAATACTCTTCCATCAAGGGAGACCACAAAGGATATGTATGTGTGTGTGTGTATAACTTTTTAAAAAAATACAAAGACATACGCCCAACTCCAGGCACCAACACTGTCTAACCCCAGACTGCATCTCTACGGTTGTCCTTGCAAGGCTCCACCTGCTGGTCTTGGGAGGTCATGGCAGTCCCCTGCTTCTACCTGAGCCCCTTTACCTTGGGTGGGGGGCACATACCTTCTGGTCACACCTGGATTTCTGCCCTCAGGAATGGGCAGAATTGGGCTCCTCTCAATTCCCAACTCAAATCCCCGTGTTCCCACATGCTGGCTTCCCCTTTGGAGGGGGACTGAGTATTCTGTTCCCCAAGTCTTCACCTGGCCTGGTGCACTTGTTTGTAGTTACTGCCCAGTCCCAGTGTTTGGCATGGGAATGGCTTTTCAGGGGGCCCAACGTGCTCCAAACAGAAGCTGAGAAAAAGCTCCCCATTATATATCCTTGTAAAGCTTTTGCCACACCCAGTACGGTAGGAAGCATAGTGGGAACCCTAAGGTGTGGTAAGAGAAGTGATTTTAGATGCCACCCAGACAAATGATCTTTATTTGAATAATTCTGTATTCTTTCCAATATAACTGGTATGTCCAATTTCTGGTTTCACACATTAAGATGATAATAGTAGCTTACACTTAATGAGTTTTTACCAAGTACCAGGCACTGTTCTAAGCACTTAGAGGTTATAGTTCATTTAATCCTCACGTCAGCCCTATGAGGTAGGTCATGGTCATTATAATCCCCTTTTTCAGAATAGGAAACAGACGCAAAGAGAGGTTAGGTAGCTTGCCCAAGGTCACACAGCTAGTGAATGGCAAAGCTGGAATTTGAACACTGAGAGCTCTGTTCTAGAATTCATGCTGTTAACTAATACAGCATATTGCTGGGTTTTGCTTAGTCCAAAGACGTAGTTTGGGGGCAGGAGCTTCTAAGAAAAATATTAAAGAAATAATATAAGAATGCCATTTATATGAAGTACAAGAACAGGCAAAACTAACTGATGGTGATAGAAGTTGAAATGGCAGTCACCCCTAGGGTGTCAGGATGGGGCTAGGGTTAGGGTTAGGGGTTAGGGAGGGGGAATGAGGGAAGTTTCTGAAAATAGTTCACATCTCGGTCTGGGCAGTAATTATCCTACTGCATACATATGTAAAAATCAATGTTAAGCTGGACACTGTAAATTAGCCCACGTTACAAACTCCACTGTGAGTAGCTACCGTTTTGCCTCAAAATGAGCCTGTTAATAATAGCAACAACACTAGCACATCAATGTGATGGTCACATGCAGAAGTTTAAAGTCTGGGAAAGCCAACAGTAGCCATGTCACAACAAGTTGCAAGAGAGACTACTACTCCCTGTGACAGATGAGGAAACTGAGGCTGGAGAGGAAAGGACATTCGTCTGTGGCTATACTGGGAGCAAGGGACAGGTGGGCAGAAACCTAGACCTCCCGAAGCTCAGTCCCAGGGCTGCTACCTACGCTCTTCCCGTTCAGAAGCTGACCCGGTGGGGCCTTGGGGGGAGGAGGAGTGGCAAGAGCACCAGAGCCTGGTAGCTCATCCATGCCCGTATTTGCCCAAGGTCCTGCCCCTCCCGCCCCACAAGCAAACCCAGATGTCCCGCTGGCTTTTCCCTTTTTCAGTCACATCCCTTTGGCTCCCGAGCACTGCCTGCCAAACTGCACATTCCTGGCAAGAACCGCAGGCAGGCAAGACAGGGGCGGGGAGGAGGTGCTGGGGGGCTGCTCTCTCTCCGGAGGGGCCCATGGCCCTGGCTGCCCACCCTGTCCACTCACCCTGCAGCATGCTCCTGTAGGCCGTGTCGGCAATGGCGTAGATGTGGGGCGGCATCTCATGCCTCTTCTTGCCCTTGTACATGTCCACGATTTTCTCCGAGTAGATGGGCAGGTACTTGTAGGGGTTGACCACAACGCAGAACAGGCCAGAGTACGTCTGTGGACAAAGAACCAGCTTACTTCCAGACCTTTCCAGGAAGCAGACGGTGCATCCAACATGCCCATCTCAGAGAGGGGGAGCTACGCACTATGGCTCACGCCTGTCATCCTAGCACTTTGGGAGGCAGAGGCGAGAAGACTGCCTGAGCCCAGGGGTTCAAGACTAGCCTGGGCAACTTGGCAAGACCTCATCTCCACAATAAATTAAAAAATCGGCCAGGCTCAGTGGTTCAGCACTCTGGTGAACCAAGGTGAGTGGATTGCCTGAGCTCGCAGGTTCGAGACCCACCCGGGCAACTTGGTGAGACCTCGTCTCTACAATAAATTAAAAGTTAGCCGGCATAGCAGCGCTTGCCTGTAGTTCTGGCTACTTGGGAGGCTGAGGCGGATCGCCGGAGCCCAGCAGGTCGAGGCTGCAGTGGCCGGGAGCGTGCCACTGCACTCCAGTCTGGGCGACAGAGTTAGACTCCAACTCTAAATAAATAAATAAATAATGAAAAAATCAGCCAGGTGTGGTGGCACATGCCTATAGTTCCAGTTACTTAGAAGGCTGAGGTGGAAGGTTCACCTGAGTCCAGCAAGTTGAGATTATGGTGGCCATGAGCGTGCCACTGCACTACAGCCTGGGCGACAGAGAGAGACTCTGACTCAAAAAAAAAGACAGATGGAGAAACTGAGGCTCAGAGTCCCAGTGGGAACCCTGTGGCACCACTGATAACCCAGTTACGGGGGAAGAGCATCAGTGCACGAGACTGGATTTCTAGGCTTCCATGTTTTATTTTACAACTGTGAGGTTTTAAATGGTTCTAGGTTCAAATCACAATTCCAGTCTTTCCCACTGTCATTTCATTTCCTTGGGCCTCACAGGCTTAAATAACAGCCACCATTCACTGAGCATTTACTACCTGCCAGGCACCAAACTGAGTACTACACAGGCACTGTTTTTATGCTCACGATTTTATTAAATGCTCCTCATTTAACAGATGACACAGAACATGAATGGCACACTCAGAATATTACCTCAAACACATTTAATAAAGGCACTCTTTAGAGGTAGGTGTTCAGAATTAAAGAAACCAGGCCAGACACAATGGCTCACGCCTGTAATCCTAGCACTTTGGGCGGCCGAGGCACAAGGATCATGTGAGCTCAGGAGTTCGAGACCAGCCTGGGCAGCATAGCGAGACTCCATCTCTACCAAAAATAGAAAACCAAAAGACTAAATACTCCAATCCCAAACAGGAAGTGACTATAAATGGGCATGAGCAAACTTTTTGGGGTGATGGAAATGTTCTAAAATTGGACCACAGCAACAATTTCCCAACTCTGCAAATTTATTTTTAAAAATCATCGAATTGAGATAATTGAGTTGAGATAATTTTCTTGGGTATAAGTTGTACCTCAATAAAACTGTTTTTAAAAATTAAATAAAGAAATACTCCATCCCCCTCAATCTCTTTCTGGTGCCTTCCATTGTTCAAGCCTAAGATGAAACCCCAATGAAGCAGTACCTAGAAGTCAGCACATCTTATAGCATCTTCTTAACTACCCTGTAACAGTGATTTCCCCATTGTCCATTTGACAGGGGAGCAAACTGAGGCTTGGGGAGGTTGACCCCTGTTACACAGCTGGAGGGAAATCATGACTGTTTACCCCAGAGCTCACTATCTTGACCATTAACAAAGTGCTTCCTCATCTGTAAGGCAGAGACAAACCCAGCTGTCCTTAAAAAGACATGAAGGTGGGCGCAGTGTCTTATGCCTATAATCCCAGCACTGTGGGAGGCCAAGGCAAGAGGACTGCCTGAGCCCAGGGGTTCGAGACCAGCCTGGGCAACATAGTGAGACCTCTTCTCTACAAAAAATTAAAAAATTAGCCAGGCATGGTGGTGCACACCTGAAATCCCAGCACTGTGGGAAGCCTAGGTAAGAGGATTGCCTGAGCTCAGGAGTTTGAGTCCAGCCTGGGAAACATGGTGAGACCTCATCTCTATAAAAAATTAGCTGGGTGTGGTGGCACATGCCTGTAGCCCCAGCTACTCAGATGAAGAATTGCTTGAGGTGGAAGAATTGCTTAAGCCCAGGAGCTTGAGGCTGCGGTGAACCATGGTCTCACCACCATACTCCAACCTGAGTGACAGAGTGAGACCCCAACTCAGATTTTAAAAAAAGGTAAAAATGAAAAAAAAAAAAAGGAATAAAGCAGCGACACATGCTCTAATGGGGATGAAACTTGCCAACATGACACTAAGTAACAGAAGCCAGGCATGAAGGTCCACAGGCTGTGTGACCCTGCACGTATGAGGTGTCTAGAACAGGTAAAGACACATGGAGAGAAGCAGATCCGTGGCTCCCAGGGGCAGGGGAAGGGTGGCAGTGAATGGTATGGGGCTTCCTTTTGGGGTGATATAAAACCAGAGAGGGGTGATTGTTATCCAACATTATAGAAGCACTAAATGCTACTGAATGGTATGCTTTAAGGTGGTGAATTTCACGTTACATGTATTTTACCACTGTCCTGCCCTACAGGTGAGTGGGAGCATAGGAGAATAATCAGAGCAAGGGCAAGGGCAGGAGCAGGGGAGGCCACAGCAAACCCCATCAGGCTGCACACACAGGGTGGTGGGGGGTGCTGCTGTCGCTTCACAGTTTACTGTGTATCAGACTTTCCCATGGGCTGAGGCCACAGTTCAGGAGGCGGGTTCCACCTGCCCCACAGGAGCTGTGGTCCCCAAGGAATAGACGTCAGTCCCGCCCTGGGGACTGCGGTCCCCAAGGGATAGATGTCAGTCCCCCGTCTGATGGCCATGGGGACAGAGGCAGGAGGAACAGAGATTCCACCTCCTGGTTACACTCAGGGCATACTGAACAACAGAAAGGTTAAGCAACTTGACCAAAATCACCAAGCAAGACCCTGGCAGCACTAAGCACAGTTTGGCCTGGGTGTGAGCCCCACCCACTGTGCAGCCGACTGAGGCCTGTTCTACAGAAGCAGAAACCATTGATCATTGGTTCGTTCATCCGTCCGTCCATCTGTCCATCCATCCATCCATCCATTCAATTTGCATGTTCTAGACACTGTGTTAGCTGCAGGGACTACAGTAGAACACATAGATTGGGCGTGATGGCTCACGCCTATAATCTCAGCACTTTGGGAAGCCAAGGCAGGAGGATTGCTTAAAGCTAAGAGCTCAAGACCAGCTTGGGCAACTTGGCAAGACCTCATCTCTACAATAAATCAAAAGATTAGCCAGGCATGGCGGTACACGCCTGTAGTTCCAGCTACTTGGAAGGCTGAGGTGGAAGGATCACCTGAGTCCAGCAGGTTGAGGCTGCAGTGGCCATGAGCATGCCACTGCACTCCAACCTGGGTGACAGTGTGAGACTCTGACTCAAAAATAAAAAGAAAGACTCAGTGCAGAGACACCTCCTCCTGGAGGTTTCTCTGGCACCCCAAGATGGGTGAGGGCCTCCCCTTCCTCATTCCCACAATCACTTGTGCTTTCCATGTTTTCTGAATGTGCTTGTTTCCCCTCCTGATCTGTCTTTTGAGAGCAGCAACTGTCTGTCGTAAACTTCCTTCTCTCTGGGTGCTGACCAGGATCTGGGGCGTGCACAGATGCAGCAGGTGCTTGGTCAGCGACGAGTGATGCTGGACAGTCCCTGTGTTGACCTCGGTCATGCCCTTCTAAGGGATGGGAGAACCTGGGAGATGCTCCCTTCTCCCCACATCAGTCCTGTCCCTCTGAAGAACACTGTCCCCCTCAGCACTCCCAGCCATCACACCATTGTCCCCTAGCAGGCTGAGCCCTGGAAGGATCCTCCCACCCTCTAATCAGCTCCAGTCCTTGGCTGAAAGCCCCTTGAGGGCAGGAGCCTTGTGTTTATTTATTTGGTAGAGATGAGGAAATCCTCTCTTCACCACCACACAAATGTGTGACAGCCACTGCCCCCAGCTGGATTGAGTCTTAAAGGACAAAGTGTTCACCAGCTCAGAACATGGCAGGGGCAGAGGCAGAGAGGCAGGAAACAGGACAAGGGGGCAGTGGGGGTGATGCACTATCAGTATGGAATTGCTGGGTCTTACAGGAGAAGCAAAGCAAGGGTGAGAGAAAAGCCAGGGCCAGGCTCCATATCCAGCCTAACGGGGCTGGGGCTGCGGGGCTGTGGGGCTGCCTAGACGCCACTTTCCCGTCCCATCACCCAGGCCCCTCCCACCCATCCTGCAAACACCAGTGACAAGAGCCATGAGGGCAAGGAGTCCTCCTTTTCACTTCTTCTGTTCCCGTACAGACTTTGGGATACAGTAGGTGCTAACTAAATGCTTGCTAAATGAATGCCTAGGGGGTAAACCTATGATAAAACTTCTCTAGAGCAGAGGCAGCCTGCTTTAGCTTCTGTGACCTGGGGGCCTGGTACCACACATAGCAGGCACACAGTAGACCTTGTTGAACAAGGACAGGGGCTGGGTCCAGCTTATCTGTGCCCCTGCCCCCAGCACAGGCCTCCCAGAGAGTAAATGCCAGCCGGGCTCAGTGGCTCAGCCTGTAATCCAGCACTTTAGGAGGCCAAGGCAAGTGGATTGCCTGAGCCTGAGGGTTCAAGACCAGCCTGGGCAACTTGGAAGACCTCATCTCTACAATAAATTTAAAAAAAAAAAAATTAGCTGGGCATGGTAGCACATGCTTGTAGTTCTAGCTACTTGGAAAGCTGAGGTGGAAGGGTCGCCTGAGCCCAGCATGCTGATACTGGGGTGGCCGTTACTGTGCCACTGCACTCCAGCCTGGGCAACGGAGTGGGACTCCAACTCAAACAAACAATCAAACAAACCAAAAACCAAAGAGTAAATGCCCAAGCAAAAAGCATTTGAATGAAAGCCAACCAAGTCTCACCCCTTTTCCAGGTTTCAACTCCACACCCAGCTCCTCTGGGGCCATGCCCACGCCCATGGCTACACCCCTTTTAACTGTTACATGTATCATTTATAGGAAACGGTCCTCACCCAAGCCCTTGACCTAGAGGCCATAAAGTACAGTGGTTAAGGGTATAGAAGTAGGAAAAGGGAACTCGGACTTGAACTCTCATTCTGCTACTTCCTAGCTGTGTGACCCTGGGCAAGTCCCTTAACCTCTCCGAAGTGACGCCTCATTTATCCTCATCTGCACAACAGGGAGGCATACTATCAACTCCTTCATGGGTTGCCTAGTATGCTGTAGGTGTTTAGTCAATGTTAGTGACTATTACTATGCTCCCTTCATTTCATGATAAAAACCCAACCACCTTGGAGACTTCACATATGCTGTTCCCTCCTCCTGGACCACTTGTCCCCTCATCTTCCATCTCCTCCTTCAGAGCTCAGTCACCTGGACCGCGAGCCACACACTACTGTCTCTCTAGCACCAGCACAGTGCCGGGCACAGGGTAGATATTCTGTCAATATCTGCTAAATAAAATGAATAAAAGGAAGGGAGGAAGAAATGTATGCCCCTTTCAACTCCACCAGCAGCTTCTGAAAGAAGAATATTACTTTCATTCTGTTTGCTTAGGACACCTCTCCTGGGTTCATGCACACAGCAAGCACTCAATCCAAGCTTCCAGGCAGATCAGAGTCTCTTCAGTTCAGCAAACCCTTCCCAAGTGAGCCAGTGATGGATAGGGAGGAGGACCCAGGCAGGCAGTGGCATGTCCCACACAGGGTGGCCGGCTTCAGAATCTGGCTGTCCCATCTCCTTTGCTCAGTCTTGCTCCCCCCTCACCCAACTGGCTGCGTTTCTCCCTCTCATCCCTGTGAGCCCCTCCCCAGTTGGTTAAGCTCAGAGTTTTCAACATCCCAGCCTCCCATGTCCCAGCCAGCATCTCAGGCCTGGTGCCACCAGCAGGTCCCAGCTGCAGGCCCAGGACTTTCCTCTTGTGACCGTATTAGGAAGCGACTCCAGTTTTCCCCTGACACTTTATATGGTCAGTCACAGAGCCCTGTGCAGGGGGCTGTTCCCACGGCCTCTGGCAAAATCAAGGAGCAAGGAAGGAAGGTGGAAGGAGTAGGCTTTAAGACACAAGCCTGGGCGAACTCTCAGCTTTGCCTCCTTACCTACCTGGCTTGTGCACACAGTCCTATCCCATGAGGGCTGCTCCCACGCCACCTCCCCCCTCTATAAAATGATGGCTAATCAAGTATCAGTTTCTGAACATCTAACGTGGAGTCAGAGGAAGTCCATCAGGTCTGTGCTTTTTGCTGCAGACTTGATTTTTAACAGCAAAGAGACTAGAAACGGCCTAAATGCCCATCAATAGGGGATGGCTTGGTAATTATGGTCCATCCCTCTGGCGGAAGACTGCTCAGTCCTCCTACCACCATGGATGGGTGACCAAAATCAAGTTAGATGCAAAAAACAAGACACATAAGAGCATGTGACATGGGCTGCCATGTTGAAGGGACTCTGTATTTGCCTGTATATGTAAAAAAACATTGTTGGAAGGCTATGTCAGAAACTGATAGCTATGGCTTCCTTAAGGAAGAGAAGAGGAAGCTCAGAGAATGGGAATAAAAAGGGAAGTTCAGTATACCCTTACACACTATTTTATTTCATATTTGCATGTATCACCTATTCAAAAAAAGAATGATTTAGCTGGGCATGGTGGCTCACACCTATAATACTAGTACTTTGGGGAAATTGCTTGAAACCAGGAGTTCAAAACCAGCCTCAGCAACATAGCAAGACCTTGTTTCTACAAAAAAAAAAAAATCTGCTAGGCCTGGTGGTATGCACCTGTAGTCCCAGCTACTTGGAAGGCTGAGACGGAAGGATCACCTGAGCCCAGGAGGTAGAGGCTGCAGTGAGCTGTGATCATGTCACTGCACTCCAGCCTGGGCGAATGAGACCAGAATGAGACCCTGGCTCAGAAAAAAGATATTTTAAGCCAGGTGTGGTGGTGACTCATGCCTATAATCTCAGTATTTTGGGAGTCTGAGGTGAGAGGATTACCTGAGCCTACAGGTTCAAGAGAAGCCTGGGCAACATGGCAAGACCTTATCTCTACAATAAATAAATAAAAAATTCGCCGGGCGTGATGGTGCATGCCTGTAGTTCCAGCTACTTGGAAGGCTGAAGCAGAAGGATTGCCTGAGCCCAGCAAGTTGAGGCTGCAGTAGCCGTGAATGTGCCACTGTACTCCAGCCTGGGGAACAGAGGGAGACTCCGATTCAAAGGGAAAAAAAAAAAGATGTTCTGCGTCTGACTGGATAGGTATGAACAGACACAGAAAAAGCCACAAGATCTGGTTACATGAAAAGCACAGATTACAAACATATGTGGAGTGTGTGTTCTGTCGTGTGTGTGTGTACATACATGACCCTGTGATCACATGTGCCTTTTATGATGCAAACATTTTAAAACATTCTCTGGTGGCCTCTGCATAGACGTCCTTGTATTTTTCGAGGCAGTTCTCTGAAGCATTAAGGACTTGAAAGATCTGAAGGGTTAATTCCTGGGGCTCAGAGGTCAGTTTCCAGCTGCATTTTCTTTCCACACTCCAGGGCCCAGTGCAGTGACTGGCACCCAGGGGACCTCTGCTCACAGTCTGTTAACTTCCTATGTCCCTGGGGGGACATTCCTTCCAAAGAAGGCCAAGGTCGCTGGGCCAAGTCTCTAAATTGGAAAAGTCAGCACCTGCTGGAGACTGAAAGGAAGGCCTCTACTGACTCCCTGGTCTTCCCAGAACTGGAATTGGAGACGGAAAATGTCCTTTTGGGTTCACAAGTTGGGGATTTGGGGTTGGGGACCCAGGAACTGGGAGGGTCCATCCATTCCAGTCCAGATCATGTGGTTCCCAACCCCAGAGCATAGTGCAGGGATAGAGGGTCCCAATGTCTACAGGGACCTCGCATGTAAAGCATGACAGAAGCAGACCAGGTGTGAGTGAAAAAAATAGGTGCCGTGGTCAACAGCTACCAGTGCTCAGCCCTCTTCTGGGAGATGACGGGGGTGGTAGAGCCTGTGGAAAAGTTGAGGACATACAGCCCACCTCACCAGAACTGGGACTTCACAGCCTGGGGCCAGGAGAGCCAGGTCCTTGCTTTTTCTGGCCATGCCAGAAACAGATTTTTCTTTCCTTTTCTTCTTTAGGATACATCAAATTGACTCCATTTTTCAAAAAAATCACTCATTCTGGGCCAGCAGGCTGCCATCCCAAACTGAGCACCCAGTAGGTGCTCAAGCAACCACAATGGAAGGTTGGATTCCTTCCTGCTGTGCACTTAAAGCATGTCTGCCGCAAAGCTAATGACACCCACGGCATGGTCCCCACCTGCCTCCTGACACTCCAAGAGCCCTTTACTATCCTGGGCAGTCGCCTCGGTCTGGGACTCAGACCTTGTCTGAATCCCAGTTTTACCCACTTACCTGAGATGAGACTGAGCACATCAGAGCTCAGTGTCTCCATCTCTAAAACAGGGTAACATGTAATCCCACACCTTTGGGAGGCTGAGGTGAGTGGATTGCCTGAGCCTGCGGGTTCGAGACCTGCCTGGGCAGCGAGACCTCATCTCTACAATAAATAAAAAAATCAGCTGGGCGTGGTAGTGCATGCCTGTAATTCCGGCTACTTGGAAGGCTAAGGCGGAAGGATCGCCGGAGCCCAGCAGGTTGAGGCTTCGGTGGCCGGGAGTGTGCCACTGCCCTCCAGTCTGGATGATAAGAGTGAGACTCTAACTCATAAAATAAAATAAAATAAAATAAAATAAAATAGGGTAACAGCATCTGTCCCACAGTATCATGGGTATCATTATATGAGATCGCACTTAAAAGCACTTGTCCTAGGGCTGGTCTTCCTGAGTTTGAGACCCACCTCTGTTTCTCACCAAGTTATTGAACTTTTTTTTTTTTAGTAGGAATCTTACTCTGTTGCCCAGGATAGAGTGCAGTGGCACACTCACCACCACCACAGCCTTGACCTGCTGGGCTCAGGCGATTCTTCTGCTTCAGCTTTCCAACTAGCTGGAACCACAGGCATGCGCTACCACACCCAGCTAATTTTTTGATATTGTAGAGATGAGGTCTTGCCAAGTTGCCCAGACTGGTCTCGAACCTCTGGGCTCAGGCAATCTTCTCACCTTGGCCTCCCAAAGTGCTGGGATTACAGGCATGAGCTACCGCATCCAGCCAAGTTATTTAACTTTTTAACTCACAGGGCTTTTTTTTTTTAATCTGCTAATAACTGGGTTTAAAATAATAGTGTATCTCTTTTACATAAAGAATAGAACATTAGTAGCAATGACCATATGCTAACATAAACTCTTCACATAGTAAATTTTGAATGACTAGCAGCTGTTATTGTCATGAGCATACCAGCCTCCTTAGAAAGTCTAATGAGCCAGGCTCGGTGGCTCAGCCTGTAATCCCACACCTTTGGGAGGCTGAGGTGAGTGGATTGCCTGAGCCCGCGGGTTTGAGACCCGCC
>NW_007231871.1:69349-86799 GCF_000164805.1 Carlito syrichta | reverse complement strand
CCCGTCTGGGTGACAGAGTGAGACTCCAACTCAAAAAAAAAAAAAAAAGAAAGAAAGTCTAATGAAAGCTAAGACTCTCTGCCCAGAAAAAAAATAACAAAAAAAATGCATGCATACATTTTTCCTAAAATCTCAAGTGGCATACAGACTCCCTAAGGCCCATCTGCAAGTGCTGAGCTTAGAATCCTGGGTTTTCAAACCTATGTCATAAGTTTGCATCTGGTACGGGCACATCTTGTCTTCCTCCACTTAACTGCAAAGCAACTTCAGGGCAAGAATGGGGGCCCTGACTCAGTTTCCCACAGTGAACCAGGAGAGTGAAGAAAACACACATTTTATAGTCAAACAAGACCAGAGTCTGAACCCAGGTACCCTTCTAAGTGTGTGTCCCAGAGTCTCTTCCTAGGTGTATGTTACCTCTCTGCCTCAGTCACCTGATCTGTAGGATGGGATATCAGCTTTGCTGCCACTGGTGTCATAAAGGACAGTATAGGCCAGGAAGGACTCAGAACAGGACTCAGCACAGAACAGGTCCACACCTATTATGTGTGCCATAAACAATCTGCAGTGGCTCAGGAAGGTCACTGGATGTGGCTGAGGCCAAACCTGCATCTCTAAGATCAGGAGACAAGCTTCTATAGACTCTTCTAGATCTAAGAGGACAAGATGGGTGCCGGGACCTTCTCAAAGGCCCATCACTGGAGGTGAGTC
The DNA here is from genome assembly GCF_000164805.1 of Carlito syrichta. Lineage (NCBI taxonomy): Eukaryota > Metazoa > Chordata > Mammalia > Primates > Tarsiidae > Carlito > Carlito syrichta. The sequence goes on along the minus strand of NW_007231871.1, from coordinate 86,088 downwards.
TCACAGAACAGAGGGGACAGTCCTCTCCATCACCGAGGGCACAGTCAGGCACAGACTCGGCATCATCTCACCACCCACTCACTAACAAGAGTCACACACCCATCTATTGCAGGCTGGGAAAGTAACTCACTGTGCTCCCTCAACCCCCACCCCCTCCTTCTTGATCTTCTCCGACTTGGACAATGGTTTTTATTAAGCGATAAAATTGACCAGAAAGGAATGCACTCAGAACAGGCGCATCATCACAAGGCTGAAAGGGTTTTAATCTAATCTGTCCAGAGAAGCATAGCAGAAATTTCAAGCTTTGATTCATTTTTTTCTTTAATCAGCTGTCAGAAGACATTCTGGGTCTCGGGACTTTCATAAGCCTCTTATTTTTTCTGATTACTATTTTGGGCTCAAACATCATGTCAAAGGACAGCAGGTGAAATGGACATACAGGTATGCCCTCAACCTCCCTGGATAGAAAGGACATGTCATAGGTGGGAGACCTGAGCCCCAAGGAGCCCAATTTTTCCTCCAGCTCCCTTTAGACTGGCTTCCTTAAAAAACACCCATTGAAAAAAGTTGTACCCCACATTTTTATAATTAAAGAAAAAAAAGTCCATTGTAATCCAAGTACTTTGGAAGTTTGAGGCAGGAGGATTGCTTGAGTTCAAGAGGTCAAGACCAGCCTGGACAACATAGTGAGACTCCATCTCTATTAAAAAAAAAAAAAAATAGAAATGTCCAAACTACTAACAATCCCAGGTGGATAATATTTCCATATAAGGAGTGCCACATACAAGGAGTGCCACATACAAAAGAGACTTCCCTACTTAGGGAACTAAGAATATGCTTGGTCTCAGTTTGCTTATCTGTAAAAGTGAACAGGCATACTTAATCCCATGGATGTTGTGTTGATTAAATGAGATAAAGTGTGTCACGGTACAGTACCTGGCTTAGAGGAGATATTTAACAGTCATGAGTCACTCTGTCTTTAGCTGTGGCTATTTTAAAAAGTCACTATCACCCTTTCTGAAATATCCATAAAAAGAATGGAGGCCAGGCACAGTGGCTCATGCCTGTAATCTCAACATTTTGGGAGGCTGAGACAGGAGGATCACTTGAGCCCAGGAATTCGAGACCAGCCTGAGCAACATAGTGAGACTCCTGTCTCTACAAAGGCATTTAAAGGAAAATTATGGTCAGGCTCAGGCACAGTGGCTCACACTGATAAGCTCAGCACTTCAGGAGGCCAAGGCAGAAGGATTGCTTGAGCCTAGGAGTTCGAGATCAGCTTGGGCAACATTAGCAAGACCTTGTGTTTAAAAAAAGGATCAAGAAATTTAGCCAGTCATGGTGGTACATGCCTGTAGTTCTGGTACCCGGGAGGCCAAGGCAGAAGGATAATCTGAGCCCAGGAGGTCAAGGCTTTAGTGAGTCATAATTGTGCCACTGTACTCCAGCCTGGGCAACAGAGTAAGATCCCAACTCAAAAAAGAAAAAAAAAAGGTGGGCATGGTAGCATGCCCTGTAGTCCCAGCTTCTTGGAAGGCTGAGGTGGGAGGATCCCTTGAGCCCAGGAGTTCAATGCTGCAGTGAGCTATGATCACACTACTGCACTCCAGCCTGGATGACAGAGTGACACCCTGGCTCAAAAAAAAAAGATAATGGCACATCTCCATGACAGGTTCTGCAGTCCTAAAAGGGTATCTTTGGGGCTGCCTGAGATGTGGAAATGCCCAGCATTGCCTTGTACATGGAAAAAAGAACAGCTCACTAAACTGTGCACACAGTAGGCTTTCAAATACGTAAACATGTCCCAAGTTCACAGAGAAAGAGTCGGTCACACACCTCACCTTTGGGTGAGATGGATTTTTGTTTCGAGTTCACTGTGCTTTTCTGAATTTTCCAAGGCTTCCACAGTGAACATGTCTCATTTTCCTAATTAGGAAAAACATTTACAGGACATTTTCAGAGATGACAGGGGCTATCTGTAATTATCACTTGGCAAAACATACAGGACAGGATCAAAGGGACAGAATAATGGAAATGACCGTTTCCACGAGTTCCTGTTCCATCCAAGAACTTCTGGCGCATAGTAACAAAATTGATCACAATGATAGCAAAAACCATTTGTGGCAATGCCTAATGTTCTGATTGCCTACTGTGTACCTAGAAGTGTGTTAAGAGCTTCCTTTTTTAGCATCACCCATGCTGTCATCTTCTGTCCCTTTTACAGAGAAGGAAATAAAGTTTCAGAGAAGTCAGGTCACTTGCCTAAGGGATTAGCAAGCCCTTTTGGAGAGGAGACCCAGAGGCTGGGCTGGGGGACCTCTGCCCATCAGGCTGGCATCATAGGACATCTATACCCCTCACATTCTGGGGAGCGGGTCCAACCCCACAGGGACGGTGTCCCCTCCCCCAAGTCACACTCACCCATTGTCCAGGCAGCCCAACAGAACTATCTGTGGTGATGGAATGTTCTAGATTTGTGCTCTCCAACACCCTGGCCACTAGCCACAGGTGACAGGGTCAGGGTCAGCATCAGGCCAGAGCCCCTCCCTGAGCACTGGACATGAACCAGCACAGCTGAAGAAATGAGTTTCTAAACATTTCTTCCTAATTAATTTCAATCTGAACTTAGCTACAAGTGGCTAAGAGCAGTCACTGGATGGTCTCTAGTCCACTCTGATCTGCACAGATGACCTGGCGGGTTTCCAGGTCCAACCTAGACACCCCCTATGTGGCAGGGAAGGGCCCACAAGACCTGGCCAGATCCTCATGCCTTCTGCCCACCCAGCTGCCAGGATGAACCCACATTTCCAAGGAGGTCACAAGCTGGTCTTTAACTCCCAGGGGAAGGAAGGGCAGGGAACATCATCAGCAAAACCTGTTGAGAGTTTACCATGTACCTTGGCATCACGCATTTGTGATCACATGGAATCAGCACACCTGCTGTCTGTGGGGAGGGTCATTATTTCCATTTTACAGATAGGAAAACTGAGGCTTCAATAGATGCAATCAGCTGTCCGATGTCACCAAACTAGGCAGGGCAGGAGGGAGGTGTGAATCGATGCAAGAATGATTCTGTCTCATCTCACAATCTCCCTCTAGCCTTCCAACACAAGCTCTAAGCATACTTTTTTTTTTTAGTTGGAATCTCACTCTGTCGCCCAGGTTGGAATACAGTGGCTTGCTCACATCCGCCCCAGCCTCGACCTGCCAGGCTCAGGGATCCTTCTGCCTCAGGCTTCCAGGTAGCTGGAACTGCAGGTGCATGCCATCACGCCCAGCTAATTTTTTGATTTATTGTAGAGACGAGGTCTCACCAAGTTACCCAGGTTAGTCTCGACACCTAGGCTCAGGCAATCCACTGGCCTTGGCCTCCCAAAGTGCTGGGATTACAGGTTTGAGCCACCACGCCTGGCCCAAACACACTTCTAAAGACCTCCTTTCCTTACAGGAACAGATGCCAGGAGCACACGCCTGGCTGCCCCCCTGGTACTCACATAGATGAGACCTGAGAAGTATCGCTCCCGCAGGTTGTGCAGCACGGAGGCTTCGTTGAGGCATGTCAGCTCTGCCATATCCTCCACCTTGGAGAACTTGGGCGGGTTCATCTTCTGGATGTCATCTTTGCCCACCGTGACTTTCTTGCCGTTCTCCACCAGCTCTACAACCACCTCATCCCCCTTCTCCTCCTTGATGCTGGCCGCCTCGAAGCCCTGCTTCTCCGAGGGGACCCATACCAGCTTCTTGGCAGCCCAGTCAGCCTGGGCCACCGGGCTGTTGATGAAGTTCTTGTCCACAAAGAGGAACTTCTCATCGTCACTGAGCTGGCCCTTCTGTGCCATGGTGCCTGAGGAAGGTTGGTTCCCTGAGGAAGAAGGCAACAGGGTCAGCATCAGGCCAGAACCCCTCCCTGAAACACATCAGCCTCCTGCCTTGCCATTTCTAGGAATACGGTCTCTAGCAACATCCCACGAAGTACGAGGACATTCCCTGCATGTTGGTCACGTTGTCAAAGAATGGAGACAACCCAAGGCCCTTCGTAGGATTGCATCACTGCCCAGGACAACAGAAATCAAGAAACAACTCCAATGTCCATCAACGGGAACTGGATACACAGCCATGGCATTCTCTTACAGTGAAATTCACCCTGTGGTCAAGAAGCCCAAGTGTGTCTACAGGTGCTGACGTGGGAAGATACCCAAGTCTAACCGCTCACTGCCAAATAAAAGGCAGGTCTTTGACTATTTAAACACAGAAACACCCTAAGATCCACATAGCCAAGAGAAATGAAACTACACACAAAAAACCTGAGCTTGGATGTTCACAGAGCATTATTTATAATAACCAAAAAGTGGAAACAATGCAACTGGATAAATAAGACATAGTCTGTCCCTGTGATGGAATATTATTGAACCATAAGAGGAAATGAAGTACTGATATGTACTCCAGCATGGATGGACCTTGAAGGCATCACATTGAGCCAAAGGAAAGCACGCTGCATGTTTCCACATGTGTGAAATGCCTAGCATAGGCTAACATAGAGATGGAAAGTACATTAGTGGTTGCCAGGAGTTGGGGAGAATTAGAGGGTGACCACGAAGGGATGTGGGGTTTCTTTTTAGGTTAATAAAAGTGGTCTAGACTTTATTGTAGTGATGAATGCACAACTCTGTGAATATACTAAAAGTCACTGGATTATATAATTAAATGGGTAAGTTTATGGCATATAAATTATATCTCAATAAAGCTTTAAAAAAAGAAAAAGGGGAATTGTAAAACAGATATAATAGCCTATTTTCCTTTTTTTGGAGATGGGGTCTCTTGCTATTTTGCCCAGGCTGATATGTGTGTGTGTGTGTGTGTGTGTGTATGTGTGCAGAGGGTCTCACTCTGTCACCCAGGCTAAACTGCAATGGCACGATCATGGTTCACATCATCTTGACTGCCTAGGCTCAAATGATCCTTCCACCTCAGTCTCCGGATCTCCGGAGTAGCCAGACCTACAGGTATACACCACCACACCCAACTAATGTTTTAATTTCTTTGTAGAGATAATGTCTCACTATGTTGCTGAAGCTAGTCTCAAATTCCTGGGCTCAAGCCATTTTCTCTCCAAGGCCTCCCAAAGTGCTGGGATTACAGGTGTAAGACACTGTGCCCAGCCTGGTGTTCTATTTAAAACAGTTGGAGTCTATATAGGCAAAATAACTTATCAAGTATAGTTGTGAGGGGAGTTTTATTTTCTCCTTTGTTTTTTCCCAATTTTTGAAATTGTGTTAAAATACACATAACAAAAACCATACCATATGAACTATCGCTAAGTACAGAGTGCAGCAGGGTTGAGTACATTCGCATCCTTGTGTGAGCATCCCGCCATCGATCTCCAGAACTTTCCTCCCGAAGAATGGAAACTCTGCCCCCATCAAACTCCATCCCCACTCACCCCTCCCTCCCACCCTTGCAGCCACCACTCTGCTTTCTGTCTCTATGAGTCTAACTATAAGTACTTCACGTAAGTGGAATCATATAGCATTTGACTATCGTGACCGGCTTATTTCACTTAGTTTAATATCACAAGGTTCATCCATGCTGATGACACTGGAGGCCACTGTAAGGCCAACTGTATTCCATTAAAAGCTGATGGGAACTTTGTAAGGGATGCACAGACGGACAACACCTGGACGTATGAATTAATCTTAGCATCACAAAAAGAGAGACATGATATGCCTCCCCATGGGATGCCCCAGGAAGTGCCACTACCACTGATGACATTTTCTTGCAAAAAAAAAAAGGAGATGGGGATTGGGATGTGGATGAAGTCTCCAGATGTAGCACTTGTTTACAGGAAATGCAGGGTGTAGGGGACATATTAAATAGCACAGTAAAACCCAAAAAGTTGCATGATGGCTCATGCCTATAATCTCAACACTTTAAGAGGCCGAGGCAGGAGGATTGCTTGAGCCCAGAAGTTCAAGATCAGCCTAGGTAATATACTAAGACCGTGTCTCTAAAAAAAATAAAATAGTTAGCTAGGCATGGTGATGCACACCTGTAGTCCCAGCTACTTGGGAGGCTGAGGTGGGAGGGTCGCCAGAACCCAGGAGGCTGAGGCTGCGGTGAACCATGATCATGCTATTACACTCCAGCCTGGGTAGCAGAGTGAGACCCTGACTCAAATAAATAAATAAATATATGAATGAATGAATGAATGAATGAATGAATGAATGAACGAACGAACCAGTTCTTTAAGACACCAGGCACAGAGCCTGGTGCATAATAAACACCCAAAATGGGACCCGGATTAAGTGACTCACAACTCCACAGCACAAAGAGGACAAATCTCACAAACACACTATTGAGCACAAGCAGGTAGACACAAAAAGCACATGCTCTAGGATTCTATTTAAATGACATCCAAAACCAGGCAGCACAAAGTACCCTGGGGATGCAGTGACTGCAGGACAGACCTGAGGGGCTGTGGGGGCCGCTGTCCTGCTGCTTGGCCTGAGTACCAGCCGCATAGCTGTGTCGCTTTGTGAAAGCCCACGAAGATGCCCACCCACGGTGTGCAGAATGTTCTGGATGTAAAGTAGTACACTTTATTTTTCTGCCCTTTAGGTTTTTTTTTTTTAAGATTTAGGGTCTCACTCTGTCTCCCAGGCTAAAGTGCAGTGGCATGATCATGGCTTACTGCAGCCTCAACTCCTAGGCTCAGGCGATCCTCCCACCTCAGTCTCTAGAGTAGCTGGGATTATAGGCATGCGCCACCATACCCAGTCCTCCTGCCTTTACCTTTAATTGTGGTAAAATACAGCTCACACAGAACCTACCATCTTCACCATTGCGGTGTACAGCTCAGCAGTACTAACTATATTGACGTAATTGTGCACTAATGAAGAGAGTGGTTTATAGCAGCTGAGTCTACCAAAGAGGACCTGGAAAATGTTTCGTTAGCTCCAAGAAGCGTGACTAGTAAGTAGCTCTTTCTAATTGCCATGTTGATGCATTGCCTTAAAAGTCAGGGAAAAAAAAGAAACCTAGCAAAAATCACAACGGAAAAATAAAAGGACACATAAATTCCCACTGACAGGGACCCTGTCTAACCCAGGACTAGAAAATACAACAAGATCAAGCACAAAGATTCAGCCTCTGTCCAATAAAAGAGATGGCAGAGAAGCCGGCTTCCCTGGGCCTCTGACAGTTATGATGTGAGAAATCTGCTTTGGTCAGGAGAAAGCAGGGTGGGGGATGCTAGGATAGTGCTTTCCAGAACAGGCTGCCTGGACCTCATCCTCTGAAATAGCTGGGCTGGGGTGGGAAGAAGGGGTGAGAAGTCCTTCAAACACAGTGCTGCTGTCACATCCACCTAGAAGGTGCTATGTTTCCCCTCCCCCTCACTGATGGCCAGGACAGCCAAGTCCCCGGCAGAGACTGAAGTCTGAAGGGGACCTCACCCCTATGAACCTGAGGTTCCTGAATCATCCAGCCTCAGGTCTGCCCTTGAGAAAATTCAGTGAGCCTAGTAAATTCTTAATTCCAAGACTAGCAGTAATAGTTGCTAAATCTTACTGGGTACCAGCTATGATCACATCTAATTCCCTCAAAAACCCTAGACTCCTTTACAAATGAGGAAACTGAGGCACAGAGCGGTTAAGTAACCTGCCCATCACTGTATGCCTTGCTATGGTGGAATCTGAAAAAAGATGTTCAGAGACCTTTTATGCTTTGACGACCTTCTTTGCAGAGAACTTGAGGACAGAAGGAAATACAGGCATGCCCAGAACATATCCTGAATCAGTCTCGTCAACTTGAGTCTCCGGATGACTCGGTTTTATTGTTGTAGGGACCTGTTTCCATGTGTACTCAGCCTGAAGTGTATCAGGTCTGGGTTGAGCACAGTGACTCACACCTGTAATCCCAGCACTTTGAGAGGCCGAGGCAGGAGGGTTGCTTGCAGCCAGGAGTTCAAAACTAGCCTGGGCAACATAGAGACCCTATCTCAAAAAAAAGTAAAAAAATATATGCATAAAATTTTTTGTTGTTGTTGAAGTTGGCATCTCACTTCATCATCACCCAGGTTGGAGTGCACTGTCATGCTCACGGCCACCCCAGTGTCGACCTGCTAGGCTCTGGTGATCCTTCCTCCTCAGGCTTCCAAGTAGCTGGAACTACAAGCGTGCACTACCAAGCCTGGCTCATCTTTGATTTATTATAGAGATGAGGTCTCGCCAAGTGCTTTGGGCTGGTCTTGAAGCCTAGGCTCAGGCAATCCACTGGGCTCAGCCTCCCAAAATGCTGGGATTATAGGCTGAGCCACTGAGCCCAGCCTACAAAAAAATTTTTAAGGCTTTAGGTGAGACACAGGGAAGAGTGACAAGCATCTTGTAAAAGTAGCTGGGCTGAGAGGCACAGTCCCAGCACTACAATCCTCACGTGTCAAATGGACACAGACCACGGTCAGTGACTCCCCATGAGTCCCCTGCCTTGGAGCAGGTTCCCAAACTCAGCACCATCGACTTTTGATCTGGGTCATTCTGTGCTGTGGGGTGTGCTGTGCACTGTCGTCCTCTTAGCAGTCTCCTGGGCCCCACCCACAAGGCACCAACAGCCCCCACACCATCATAACGGTAAAAAATGTCGCCAGACATTACTAGAAGTCCCCTGGGGGGCAAAACTGACCCCAGTGAGAACTACAGCTTTGGAGTCAAAATGAGGCCTCTCTCAGGAAAGATGGTTAAAGCTGAGGGCGGCCGTCACTGTGTCAACTCCAGTCTGAAATGCTGACTGCAAAAGCTTAGAACACCGACAGGTAGAGTGGGAACACAGCAGACCAGAGGCAGACCATCCAGCAGCCGGCCTCAAGGAGACTCCCTCCCACCTTGTTCCATTTCCTCAATCCCCTCCTCCTCCACCATCCCCCATGTCTAGGGTCCTGCGTCAGCCCGGGCTAACAGGGCATCTTTGGGATGACCACACAGAACTATTGGACACGATACTCAATTCAGCGGTCAAGGTCTGCTCTTGAATTTTTTTTTTTTAGAGACAAAGTTTCATCCTGTCACCCAGACTAGAATGCAGTGGTATGATCATAGCTCATTGTGACCTTGAACTGCTGGGACCCCAGCGATCCTTGCAACTCAGCCTCCTGAGACCTGGGACCACAGGTGCGCCACCTTGCCTGACTAATCATTTTGTAGAGATAGGTTTCGCTATCTCACCCAGGGTGGTCTCAAGATCCTGGCCTCAAAGTGATCCTCCCACCTCGGCCTCACACAGCTCTGGGATGACGGATGTAAGCCACCATGCCCAGCCCCTTGAATATTTTGATGAAAGCAAGGGGCTCTCTGGCTTCAGCAATGTCTGACATGTCTGAGTACGTCAGCCCTGACTGACTCACTGCTTCATTCTTTGAGCACACACATACTGTTAGTCTCTGGAAGACCTGAGGACCTTGACTTACAAGTCCCAACTGAACTTGCTGGGTGACTCCCGGCAAATCGCTCTCCTTCTCTGAGCCTTGCACTTTTCATATGGAATAAACAGAGGCAAGCTGGCCTAGCTCTGCCATCTCATGGTAGCTGTGATTCCTGGTCAAAGGGTTGAAATCAGAACAACTGAGAACGTTCAGCTTCTTTCTTTTATTTTACCATCAGTTATATTTTGTGCTGGGATACAGATTTTGTATACTTTGTGTTGGGATTTCCTCACCTAAAGCCTAACCTGACACTTTTAAAACATTATATATACACATATACACATATATATGTGTACGTGTGTGTGTGTGCGTATTTTTTAAACTTTGTTTAGAGACAGGATCTTACTATGTTGTCCAAGATGGTCTTGAACTCCTGGCCTCAAGTGATCCTCCCACCTCGGCCTCCCAAAGTGCTGGAATGACAGTACTGCAGAACCCAAAGAGTCCAGGATTTGCACGGCCTGGCCCACAGCCTCCCTCAGGATCTTACGGCCAAGAGAGCAACTCAAGATTCTAGACCAGAGACACAAGCCCCGGTGCTGCAGGGGATGGGTGAGCAGTGCAATGACCCAGACCAGGGGGTAGATCGTGACTCATCATTTAAATGCCACACAGACAAAACAAATGTTCTCTCTGTGAGGCACTTGGTCCAGGGCAGGGAGGGGTGGAGTATGCAGCAGGGGGAGGGACTGGACACCCTGATGCCACCAGTTCTCCAGACCCCAAACTGTCCCAGCAGGCCACTGGACTCTTAACCCATTGTGAATAATGGCCACTGCATTAATCGGGCCTCTTGTATTCATCAGATATCAGGTCAGCTGGTTTCCTGCACTCACTACCTCTCTATGTCTCCTATGCATTCTGTGAGGTGGGCAGTATTTACATTCCCATTTTCCTGCTAAGACTACCCAGGTCCTGAAAGGTCAATTAAAGGACCTCACTTGGAAAAGCTGGAGTCAGGATTCTTTTATTTTATTTTGTAGAAACAGGATCTAGCTTTGTTGCCCAGGCGGGTCTTGAACTCCTGGTCTTAAGTGATCCTCTTGCCGTGGCCTTCCAAAGTGCTGGGATTACAGGTGTGAGCTACTGTACCCAGCTGGAGCCAGGATTTGAACCAAGATCTCTGACACCCAATTTCCTCTTAGCAGAAAATGGCTTTCTTGCCCCTGGTCCAGCCCCCCATGCCATGGCCACACCATCCACACCCTGAACCTCCCAAGGGCACGGGTCCAAGGGAGCCCTATCTCACCTTAACAGGCAAAAGTGAACAGTGGACTGGTCACTCTGTTGAGACCTTAGAAAGTTTACCTAATCACTTGAACACCAATTGTTTTTTAAATAATTCCAGAAAGTTCTTTTTATTTTTCTTGAGTCAGGGTCTCACTCTGCTGCACAGCTGGAATGCAGTGGCATGATCACAGCTTATCTCAGCTTCCAATTCCTGGGCTCAAGCAATCCTCCTGCCTCAACCTCCCAAGTAGCTGGAACTACAGGTGTACACCACCATGCCTGGATAATTTTTATTTTTTGTAGAAATGGGTTCTCGCTATGTTGCCCAAACTGGTCTCAACCTCCTGGGCTCAAGCAGTCCTCCTGCCTCTGCCTCCCAAAGTTCTGGGATTACAGGTGTGAGCCACCACACTCGACCAGAAGTTCTTTTTATTAGTAAAACTAAATTATTTTTTTCCTCTCAACCAAGAGGATGAGGACCAGAGACACAAACCTGAATGCTGCCAGGAGGCAGGTGAACAGTACAGTGACTCAGGCCAGAAGGTGGATCACAGCTCGTATTTTAAATGCCACGCAAGTAGAACAAAAGTTCTCAGAGCCTGATGTGCAACAAGTAAGAGTTATAGTAGAGGCCAGGCGTAGTAGTTCACACCTACAATCTCAGCATTTTGGGAGGTGGAGGCAAGAGAATTGCCTGAGTTCAGGGGTTCAACGCCAGCCTGAGCAACTTGAAGAGACCTTGTCTCTACAATAAATGAAAAAATTAGCCGGGCGTGGTGGTACACGCCTGTAGTTCCACCTACTTGGAAGGCTGAGGTGGAAGGATTGCCTGAGCCCGGCAGGTCAATGCTGCGGTGGCTGTGAGCATGCCATTGCACTCCAGCCTGGGTGACAGAGTGAGACTCTTGACTCAAAAAAAAAAAAAAAGAGTTACAGTAACCCCTACAGAGGATGCTTCTGGAAGACAGCAAGAACTGGTCGTTTCTGGCCCTAAAAGACTCCTGTGTTTTGTATTCTACAACCTTGGTGTAGCATGGGTTAAAATACAGGTACAGTCTCTTAGGAGACGCCAAAAGTTGAAATCTGCAGTGTCTTTGGTGGGCCCTTGGCAATGACATTCCCTCCACCCTCGATATGCTTGCACTTTAACTAGCAGTCACATGACTGGGAATTTACCACAAGATCAACTTGAGCAATCAGATGGAAAGTCCAAGCCTGCAAGTTCTATGGCAACTGTGAGGGTGTTGTGTCTCCCAAGCTCCTGAGGTCCTGACACAGGTCCGAGACGTCTGACCTTCCCTTTTGGGAACCACGGGCAGCCTCTGCCTCTGCTCTCTGATCACATGCAGGTTTCCTTCAAATGGTTCCCTGCTCTCTCCAGTTCAGTCTTTCCTCCATTGTGAGGTCATGGTTAAATGCTTAAAGGTTGGGGGTTGAGGTAGGAGACCCAGAGAGCAAAAGAGTCACCCTGTCACAGGTGAGTCCTTAAAGGATGGCATTCAGACACTAAACACATCACAAAAGGGCTAACGCAACTGGAGACTGCAACATTCCCAACCCAAGTAAGGAAGCGTGATCGTATCAGAGCAGAAGATTCTAACTACCACTTTCAGCCCAAATAGGAACAGGTTTATGAAAAGAGATCACAAGAAAGAAAAATTAAGGACAAGTTTCTCCTTTATGGAAAGACCACACAGTAGGCTGTTGGGAGCCAACATCTATAGCTACATGGCTGAGGCCTGTAAAGGCCCATCTGGAAGATCGCCTCTGACATAGGATATCAGTTATACCTATGATATTGGCGTGTGGTTGGTGACCAGTGTGCATACATGGCAGTAAAACTTACAAGTGAATCTCAGTACACTTGATGGAAGGTGCATGGCGGAATTGTTTCTGTCTTTCTAAGTTTAGCTTCTTTCTAGATATTTTTTTACTTCTATTTCCTGGTAGACTGGGTAGTCCTTGTTCCCGAAAGCTGTTTCCCCTAGGGCTAAGATTAGAAACTAAATTACCATGATAGTTCTGTCCCCTGCCCCTAGCCAGGTAGAACGTTTTCTTTTGTTTCGTTAATTACCGAAACTCTGTCTGCTTCAGCCCATGGCCGCCATCTTGGAAGCCCGGCATTTCCTTGTTCAAGAGTGTGACAGCTACTATTTGATTTTTAGAGTAGACTTGTTGGGATAAAATATATACATATACACTCATAGCTGCGTAAATCTATGCTTGCTGTTTTGATTCCTTTTGCTACATTATTCAAGTGTAATAGTTACTATATGATTTATAAAAGAATTAACGATAAGGTATTAGCTTAATAGGATATAGCATAGTATTAAAGTCCAATAACTAGATCATATGAAAATTAAAGTTTAGACATATGAAACATGAATTATAGTAAAGTTTTGTAGTTTAAGAATAAGTTTTAACTGAGTTATAAGGCATTATGTTAAATTGTAATAGGTTAATAGTATAGTGTTAAGTTGATAATATTAATTGTAAAAATATGGGAATCAGTGAACTGGATGAACTAGAGTTAACTCAGGAAAAGTTTTTTGTATTAATCAGGGTATAGAGCAAAGAGTATAATATGAATGATTCGTTGAACATTATGGAAAACACTTTGAACGATTTGTATTTAAAATTGTGCACCTGTGACCTTGATGTAAGCACGGCAGGCATCATGGAATTTGAATTGTTTGCTTGGAAATTGCAGATCTCGTGGTGGTCTTGTGATGCATAGTTTGTAAAGCACGAAACTTGTACGCCCCCAGTGAGTGATTATCACATTGCTGGAGGGTATAGAAAATGGTATATAAGTTGGAAAAGGTTTGAATAAAATCGGCTTCAGTCTTGGCCAGACTGTTCCCAGAAGAGCTGCCTCCGAGTAGTTTTCTTCTCTCCGTTCTGATTCACCGGTGCGGTCCTAACCCTTCCCTGGTCAGTGCAGGTCACCGACAGTAGGCTTCCTGGAGCTGCCCAATACTGGCTGTGTTACACTAAGTTCCTTAACATCTCTGGTTGTGTTTGCTATAAATAGCCATTTACTGAAGCTTACCGGGGACCAGGCCCTGACTAAACCCTTCACACACATTATCTCATCCAATCCTCCCAAAAGGCTAATCCCTTAGGCTCTGAAGTTAGAAAGATCTTGGTTTACAGAACCGGATTCCTTATTGGCTACTTGAGCTGCCTTGAACAAGTTGTTCTGACTCCATATTTGTAAAAATAGAGCCAGCAAAAATAGCATCTACTCCAAGCGTGGTTGTGCAGACCTAAGATGCTGCTGCCCACAGAGGATTTAGCATATTGCCTTGCAAAAGCACTCAACAAACATTAGTTATTCCCATTAGCCCCATTTTACAGATAGGAAAGGTGAGGTTTGGGGAGGCAAACATAGATGATTTCTAAATTCACTTATGACCTTCTGTGATTCTAATGGATTTAAAATAGGACTTGGTTACCTGCATAATCAACATTCGTATACCTAACCCTGAATTATAGCCCACATCTTTAAAATAAAAGAATAAAACAAAATAAATAAACAAAATAGGACTTGGTATAGCTACTTGGGAGACTGAGGTAGAAGGATCATCTGAGCCCAGAAGGTTGAGGCTGCAGTAAGCTGTGAGTGAACCACTGAACTTCAGCCTGGGCGACAGAGTGAGACCTCCAACTAAAAAAATTAATAAAAAAGTTAAATTGGACTTGGCTTTCTAGAAAATTCTAGGGTATAACCGATTCTAGAATCCCATGATTATGCCTCAAGCATAAAACCCACCTGTTTGGATTCAATGAACTGTGGAAAGAAGGAGCCAACCCCCCCCCCAAAAAAAGTAAAATCCCCAAATAGGATGGAGACAGGAATAATCCTTTTTCCTCTCAAATTTCTTCTCTTCAGGGCTCCTTCATTGTTACCGAAGGGGAAGGATAAAGCAAAGAAGTCCCCAGAGCCATGGGCAACAAGGCTCAGAACAAGGCTGGGTAACTGATGAGGGCCCAGGATGGTCTCGTGGAAAATGCTTCCATAAATGGGCATGTTTGCCTTGATCTCAGCCCTCCCACAGAAAAGTAATGATAACAAATTCATAACAAATACCTTGTACGGAATAACACGTCTATTTCGGATATGATAATAAAAAGCCATGGTGTTTACAAGGCGAGCCCAGAGACTTCTCAAAAAAGGCCCAGCTTGTCCATGTTCTGAACTCTTGCGATGGAAGCCCCCCTAAGGTCACTGGTTTCAACTAGATCACCACCCCACCAGGGGACAAACAGTGCCTTTTATTTTAAATTTGCAGAAGGTCAGTTTATGTTTTCTTCAAAGAGATGATAAATATTTACTTTTCTGGAAGCATTTGGTCCCACCAGAAGCCTGACTCCAACAAGTTTTTGTCCATGGTAAGGAAAAAAGATGGGGGGGCCAAGGGTACAAACTTGGCCTCAGACAGACCCAGGAGTGAGTTCCACCATTTCCTAGACTGGGCAAGTTCCTTAACCTCTCTGAAGCGTCAGCTGCCTTATAAACTAAATAGGCATCGTGATGCCTCCCCATGAGACTGTTGAAATGAACAAAATTAGACAAATTAAGTTAAATGCCGCTACAGTGCCTAGAACATAAGCGTACCATCAACAGTGGCTACCTCGACTGGAAACTCAACAAAATCCCATACCTCATTTTACACTCTGCCATCGGACTTTCGGTTCTGCATCGAGTTTCCTCTACTGAAACAATTCTAAAACAGCATCCTCAAGTAAACCAAAGAACCAAGAAGCCTGCACCAGAGAAACGGAACCATGCAAAGTAGTTACTAAGTGTCTTCTTTACCAAACCCTGGTCTGTTTGCAATTTCACACCTTAATTCTTCCTACTCAAAGCTCCCTGCCTTGGGTTCCTAAGTATTGTCTCTTGCATCTTGACAAGCAAGGCTTTGGATGGTACCCTTCCTTGGGTGACAGAATCTCACCACCGCCCCCCTCTCTGGGTCTCTGTGCTGGGAGAAAACTTACAACCAACAGCCAGTGGCCACACTTTCTCTCATTTTGCCCACTGAGTTTGGTATGCAAGAGGCATCTGTACTGGCAGCTCTGCAGGTAACCCCAGGGGAATCTTTCCTAGGGCACTTGTAGGTCATAAGTACAAATGACTTATGACCTGGCATCCACCTGGGCGTCTGGGGCCCTTGGGTTAACCTGGATGAGATTGTCTCTTCATTTGGAGGGGGTGGGGTCTGAAAGGGAATAGCTGTCATCAACTAACCGGGTTCTGACCAGCTGTATCTCCCTGGGTCATCCTCTCTACATCCCCTGGACTGATGGAAAACTCTCCCCTGCCAGCTGAGCGTATGCCCATGTGTTTTTAATGGACTTCACACATTAACAACACAACACAGCAATGTGTCAAAATCACTGGGAGCCTCACTTTGCCTGCCCGGGTGATAGCAAATGACTTTTCAGTGATGTTCAGCTGCATTTTGGATGTCTAGAATAAAAGTGAGAAGCCAGATTGTCAACGACAGACCAGTGGGATTTCTAAGAAAGCGTGTCTCCTTGATCAAAAATCATCCAGGACTCCCGATTTTTTTTTAAAGACAGCTTTTCTGGGGATTCTGGCAGAACTAGAGCTGGGCCCAGGCATTGATATCTCAACAAGCACCCCCCAAAGTGGTGGTTCTCACTGGCAACCCTGAGAAATGCTGGTTTGGGAGAAATATAGGATACTCTGGGATGCAACGAAAAATCACCAACCCCAGCCCCTCTCGCCACAGGCCTTAAGAGGATGACATCAGGGACCCCTAAGCGCACCCCAGCCCCTGTGGAATACCTTCTAGGACCCTCAAGTCCCCCCACCCAGTCTGGCTCCAGGAGGACCACCATTACTTACAGATCTCCAGCTGGGGGACTCGTGGAGAAGACACTGGATGGGGCGCTCGGACCTGGCACACCTCCCAGGCCGGGGCGTCCAACTCTCCCTGGGCACCTCGGACGGGCGTCCCTCTTTATAGACCCGGAGCTGCCCGCGGGTGGGAAACGGGCGGCAGCG
>NW_007231871.1:68198-69329 GCF_000164805.1 Carlito syrichta | reverse complement strand
CCCCGGGCGGGGGGGGTGGCTCTGACTCGGCACCCCCCGCCCCGCTCCCGCCGTCGGGAAAGGGGCCGGCCGAGCCGAATGAAGGGTGGGGCAGGGGGACGCGGCGAACTTCGCCAAGTGCCGGGCGGGAGGCGCGCGGGAAAGGAAGTTTGAACTTTCCCAGCTCGCCGGGCCCACCTGCACCCACGCCGCCGCGGCTGACGCTAACGTCAACGTGAGCCGCGCTGTCGCGGTCGCAGCCCCTCAGGTGTCGCCCGCCGAGCGGGACCCCGGGCGCGACAGGCTGCTCCTGGGAGCCTCGGCAGCTGGGTGGCGCGGGGGTCAGGATGTCGCCTGCCGGGGGCCGTGGGGATCTGCAAGAACGCGCGCTGGCACGCTCCCCGTCCACGCGGCCTCCCCGGGAACCCCGCCCCCGTCTCTCCCCCTCGCCCCAACGCTGTGTCTCTGCCTCACGGTCTGTCTCGCTCTGCCTCCCTCCGCCCTTTCTCTCTGTCTCTGCCGCTCTGACCGTTGCCCTCCCTCGGGCCACCCTTCGCGCCTGTTCTTCGCTGTCTCTCCGTCTGTGTTTGTGTCTCTCACTGAGCTCTCTGTCTCTGGTGTCTGTTCTAGCACTGTCTCTGCCTGTCTCTCACGGTAGCTGTCTCTCGCTTTAGCTCCATTTCTCTCTGTCTCTGGTCTCCATGTCTCTGTCTCTCTGATCTCCGTGTCTCTTGCTCTAGCTCTCTATCTCTGATCTCTCTCTCTCTCTCTCTCTCTCTCTCTCTCTCTCTGTGTGTGTGTGTGTGTGTGTGTCTGGTCTCCGTGTCTCTTACTCTAGCACTTTCTGTCTCTCTGGTCTCTGTGTCTCTCACTCTAGCTCTCTCTCTCTCTCTGTCTCTGTCCTCCATATGTTTCTCTGTGTGTGTGTCTCTGGTCTCTGTCTCTAGCTCTCTGTTTCTGGTCTCTGTATCTCTCTCAGTATCTCTGGTCTCCGTGTGTCTGTCTCTGGTCTCTGTGTCTCTCGCTCTAGCTCTGTCTCTTGTCTCGTGTGTCTCTGTCTCTGTCTCTCTCTCTGGTCTCTGTGTCCCTCGCTCTGGAGCTCTCTGTCTCTGTCCTCTGGCTCTCGGTCCCCCTCCCCCTCCCCCTCCCTTC
>NW_007231871.1:57694-68034 GCF_000164805.1 Carlito syrichta | reverse complement strand
CCTCCCCCCTCCCCTCTCCCCCTTCTCCCTCCCCCCCTCTGTCCCGCACGCACACACAGGCCATAAAAGGAAGTCGAGGCGGTGGGCTGGCCCCACGCCAGGCCGGGAGCCCGCGGGCTGCACGGGCGCCCCGCACCCCTGGCACGGGTTCCGAGGTCCCCGGGCCGGTCCTCCCTCCCCGGCGCGGCGGGCGGGGGGCGCAGGGCGGGAGACGACCCAAAAAGGGCAGGCGCGGGCTCCTTCCTGCAGGAATTCCCAGCGCCGCATACCAGCCGGGGCTGCCCGCTCCCCCTGACTAAATATGGTGCCGACGGCTCGCGGTGCGGGGTGGGCCGGAGGGGTGCGCCGCCGCCGGCCACGGCTGCCCCTGGTGGGGAAGGGGACCTCTCGCGCGGGCAGGGCCCGAGGAGGGCAGTCCCCAGTCCCACGTGGTTTCAGCTGCCTCAAGCCAAGGGGTCTGAGGGAGCTGAAGGGGCCAGACCCTCCCAGGCTCCGTGCTTGGGCCCTGTGTGCTGAGGCCCCCATTTTGCAGGTGAGAAGACTGAGTCCCCGCAGGGGTGAAGGGATCTGCCCACCGCTCACTGGGACAATCATGGATGGGTGCTGGGCCTGGAGCCCACAGGCTTTTGCTGCCATCCAGAGAGGAGACATTTATAGGGAAATGCCCAGGCAAATCGGCCTTGAGGCCAAGGGCAGGCCTCTGAGTTTAGAAGTCCAAGTTGGAATCTGCCAGGGCCGCTTTCTAGCTGTTTGACCATGGACAAATAACTTTGCCTCTTGGTGACTCAATTTCCCTCCCTGTAAGACGGGAAGAACATCAGCTGCTTCCCGGCCGTTTGAGACAGTCCCCAAGATGACCCATGTAAAAGGAACATAGCACACAGCATGGTGCTAGCTGCCCCGATTCTCAACAGGAAGCCATCTAGAGTTGACCAGTCCTAGGGTACATCGAGGTAAGAGCGCCCCCAGACCCTCCTGGCCCCTTCATCATCCTTTCAGTGTCAAGTTCACTTGGTATTCACCTTTGAAAACTCCTGGGTCCAGCCAGGCGCGGTGGTTCACGCCTATAATCCCAGCACTTTAGGAGACAGAGACGAGAGGATTGCCTGAGCCCAGGAGTTTAAGACCAGCCTGGGCAACTTGGCAAGACCTTGTCACAATAAGCCAAAAAATTAGATGAATGTGGTGGCGCATGCCTGTAGTTCCAGCTACTTGGAAGGCGGAGGTGGAAGGATCACCTGAGCCCAGCAGGTGTCTAAGACAGAGAGTGGAGAACATGGCATCCAACTGGCTGGGGAGGCAGGGGCCATGCTTCTCAAAAGATGATAAATGAGAGCTTCCCACGTGCCTTTCAACATCTGCACTGTAAAAGGAGTGGAAATTGGCCCCACATGAACACAGAAGTGATGAGGGGCAGAGGAGGAGCAGAAGGGGAGACTGAGCTGGTCATCACCTTCCTGTCCTGGACAGATCATCCAAAGCAGGCCAGCAGAATCTAACTTCCAGCCTCAAAGAACATGTTGGCAACATGCCTGTAATCCCAATCACTCAGGAGGCTGAGGTAGAAGTATCCTTTGGCCCCAGAGGTCGAGGCTGCAGTGAGCTGTGATCGTGCCACTGCACTCCAGCATAGGTGACAGAGTAAGACCCTGACTCAAAAAAAAAAGGGGAAAAACAACCCAGCAGTGGTAGAGAGGGAATTCCAACCCCACTCTGTCTGACAGAGTTCATAGTGAGTCCATCAGAAGTCTGAGGCTTAGCTGGGCACAGTGGTTCATGCCTGTAATCCCAGCACTTGGGAGGCGGAGGCAAGAGGATTGCCTGAGTTCACGGGTTTGAGACCCACCTGGGTAACCAGGCAAGACCTCGTCTCTACAATTAAAAAAAAAAAAAAAAAAGCCGGGCGTGGTGGCGCATGCCTGTAGTTCCAGCTACTCGGAAGGCTGAGGCAGAAGGATCGCCTGAGCCCTGCAGGTCAAGGCTGTGACTGGCCAGTGTGTGCCATTGCACTTCAGCCTGGGCAACAGAGTGAGACTCCTACTCAAAAAAAGAAAAAGCCTGAGGCTTTGGGGCCCAAACCTGCTGAGCAGCAAGCAAGCAGCTTTGGGGTTGCTGGTGAATCCCTTGGAGCCTCTTTTTCAAGGAAAAGCGAAGATAATCAGACTCTGCCTTGACTACCTTGCTGGGTTGCTAACCACGACAGCACATGCAAAGGCCTTATTTAACCATTTCGTGCCTCTCTGGCTCCCTCTGGAAGAAGGCAGGGACCTGTATGTTCACCTAAGAGTCCTTCAACAGACATCTGTACAATGCACGAAACTCAGATGCTTGAGTCTTCAAAACCACGTTGTTATACTAATTAAACAAGATGCTTGTTTTATTTCTCCTGGCTCAAAAGGTCAGTTATTTTAAGACAGGGAGGCAAACATTACTTTTTTAAAATGTCATTTGAGTGCCGTCAAGTAATTTTCCTTGGCATGTCTTCTTTGAGGGGCCATTTAACGGGAGTTTCCAGTTTCCATGAACTCATGAAACAAGATGGCAGAGGTGATATTTCCCTCTTGCTTTTTTTTTTTTTTTTTTTTTTGAGGTTGGAGTCCCACTCTGTCCTCCAGGCTGGAGTGTAGTGTCCTGCTCACAGTCATCATCACCTCAACCTGTTGGGTTCAGGAGATCCTTCTGCCTCAGCCTTCGAAGTAGCTGGAACCACAGATGTGCACCACCACACCCAGCTAATTTTTTTATGTATTGTAGAGGCAAGGTCTCGCCAAGTTGCCTGGGCTGGTCTCGAACCCCTGGGTTCAGGCAATCCTCTCGCCTCAGCCTCCCAAAATGCTGGGATTACAGGTTTGAGCTACCACACCTGGCCTGCTGTCTTTTTTTGCTACCAGTTTCAAAAACTCCCAAAGTATGATCCACTCTTATTTTTTAGTAATGTCAAAGATTGGGTCCAAACATGGTTTACTCCTGTGTGTGCCTCAGGATTTGATTATTTTAAAGTATATTAGTCCAGGTACTGACTCAGGTAGATCTGGCCCAAGACCTGGCTCCTTGTGGGTAGAGAAGCATTATCCCTGGCTACAAGCATGGCCTGGCTCCAGCTCCCTTGCACAAAGGGACCTCTGTTTCCCTCATGGCAGCTTCCAGCATCTCCAGGCACAAGACTGCACTGCACAGTTACCGGCAACACTCTCTCCTTCGTCACAAATCTCCACTTTGGTGTCCCAGTAACCCCACATTCTCTAACATGAGGGATTCTAAAAAACTCAATAAAATAGTGTTTAAAAACCAAACAAAATATTCCTACAATATGATCCAGGAAATCACGATTCTCAGGATTTACCCAGACTTAAAAGTGTTATGTCCACACAAAAACCTGCACATGGAGGTTTCTGGAAGCTTTATTCATACTCAACAAAACTTGGAAGCAACCAAGACATCCTTCTGCAGGATGTCTACATAGTTGTGGAATATTATTTAGCGCTAAAAAGAAATGAGCTATCAAGCCATGAAAAGATGTGGAGGAAATGTGAATGCATGTTTCTAAGTGAAAGAAGCCAATCGGAAAAACTATCTACTGCCCAACTCCAAGAATGCAATGTTCTGGAAGAGGCAGGAATGTGTGGAGCACAGAGGATTTGCAGGGCAGTGAAACTACTCTGTATGATATGTTGGTGAATGCTGGAGTGCAGTGGCATGCTCACAGCCGCCCCCGCATTGACCTGCTGGGCTCCGGCCATCCTTCCGCCTCAGCCTTCCAAGTAGCTGGAACTACAGGTCGCGTTATCACACCTGGCTATTATAGAGATGAGGTCTCACCAAGTTGCCCAGGTTGGTCTCGAATCCGTGGGTTCAGGCAATCCACTCACCTCAGCCTCCCAAAGTGCTGGGACTACAGGCTTGAGCCACTGCACCCGGCTTATTATTATTGTTATTATTATTGTCGTCAGGGTCTTACTCTGTCGCCCAGGCTGGAGTGCAGTGGGGCATGATGATGGTTCACTGCAGCCTCAATTTCCTGGGCTCAGGCAATCCTTTCATCTCAGCCTCCTGAGTAGCTGAGACTACAGATGCATGCCACCATACCTTGCTAATTTTTTCATTTATTTTTGTAGAGACGAGATCTTGCTATGTTGTCCAGGCTGGTCTTGAACTCCTGGGCTCAAGCAATCCTCTGGCCTTGGCCTCCCAAACCGCTGGGATTACCAAGTGTGAGCCACTGCGCCCTGCCTGATTTAGGATATTTTCTACTCATGATGGTTTTATCAAGACGTAGCCTCACTTGAAAGTCGAAGAGCGTCTGTACAATATCAAGGGTGACCCCTGTTACTTAGACTTCGAGTGATAACATGTCAACATAAGTGAACGAACTGGAACAATGGGCCACTCTGATGCAGGGTGCTGACGGTGGGAGAGGGCATGCCTGCCAGGAGCAGGGGTGAATAGGACATCTGCGCTGGCTCTGTTTAGCTTTGAACCCAAAACTGCTCTAAAACTGAAAGTCTACCTTTTAAAAAGGTAGATTTACTTTGCGTTCGTAAATCCATGAAGACCCCATGATCCTTGCATAATGATTGCTGCAAAAACCAAATACCAAGGGGCTGGGACACGTCGTGCTCAATGCCTTTCAAGGCATATTCTCACGAATGTTCATTCTTCATGGACATTTGGCTTTGAGTTAAAAGAACATATCAAGTTCTACATAATTGTAAAGGCATGTGAGTCATATACAAATGTGTCTTTGCACATCATTATAAAGCTATTAGTTGATTCTATGCAAACATATATGCTAAGCTGAAATTTATCTTCTTCAAAAGCCACCTCTGCTCCTATGCCTGCCCAAGTTTGAAACTTCTCACGTCCCCCTTCAGTCCCCATTCCCATCCTAGTTCTGTAAAAGTAACTCCAAGGTTTCTCCTAAAACTTTAGCATTTCTAGAAGACACCTCCCAACGATGCCAAGAAAAGCCCCAGCGATGCACTTCCTAATGCATTTGTAAGAACAGTCGACTGGGTCCTCTGGCTTTTCTTTCCTTGAGTTTACAAACTCTATTAGCCCATGAACTTTTTTTTGAGTCGGAATCTCAGTCACCCAGGCTAGAGTGCAGGAACACACTCACGGCCACCGCAGCCTCCACCTGCTGGACTCAGGCAATCCTTCTGCTTCAGCCTTCCAAGTAGCTGGAACCACAGGTGGGTGCCACCATACCCGGCTTTATTTATTTATTATAGAGATGAGATCTCACCAAGTTACCTAGGCTAGTCTCGAACCCCTGGGCTCAGGCAATCCTCTCATCTCCGCCTCTCAAAGTGTTGGAATTACAGACGTGAGCCACGGTACCCGCCTCCATGTACCCTTTTAAACACTGGAGCAGATTTTCTCAACTTTTTGAGAATACAAAGCCCTCCTGGGTAGGCGTGGTGGCTCACGCCTTTAATCCCAGCACTTTGGGAGGTTGAGGTGAGAGGACTGCCTGATCCAGGAGTTCGAGACCAGTCTGGGCAACTTGGCAAGACCTCATCTCTACAATAAATCAGAATATTATTCAGGTATGGTGGTGCATATCTGTGGTTCCAGCTACTTGGAATACTGAGATGGAAGGATTGCCCAAGCCCTGCAGGCTGTGGTGGCTGTGAGCGTGCCATTGTACTCCAGCTTGGGTGACAGAATGAGACTCCGACTCAAAAAAAAAAAAAAAAATACAAAACCTTCTTTTTTGGATAATCATAATAATCTCATAGTGTTTTGAAAATAGATGCTTTCTCTTGCAGAGATGGGGATCTCACTATATTGCTGAGACCTATCTCCAACTCCTGGCCTCAAATGATCCTCTTGCCTTGGCCTCCCAAAGTGCCGGGACTTCAGGTGTGAGCCCAGCCTTCAATATGTTTGTTCTCTTTTTTTTTTTTTTTGAGTTGAAGTCTCACTCTGTCACCCAGGCTGGAGTGCAGTGGCACGCTCAACAGCCAGTGTCAACCTGTTGGGTTCCAGCGATCCTTCCGCCTCAACCTTCCAAGTAGCCAGAACTACAGGTGCACACTACCACGCCCAGTTAATCTTTTATTTATTATAAAGACGAGGCCTTGCCAAGTTGCCCGGGCTGCTCTCGAGCCCTCAGGTTCAGGAATCCACTCACCTCTGCCTCCCAAAGTGCTGGGATTACAGCCTGAGCCATCGAGTCCAGCCAATATGCTTTTTCAAACCAAATGTGGCTCCACGGATTGATACCGCGCCCCTAGAGAATGGCGTCATCAGTCTGCACCGCTGCCACCCTAAGATGACATGGCCAATGCCACAAACATACACATAAGAAAATCCCCTTCCTTCCACCCTTACTCAATACTCTCCAACAAGGAAACTTCTGAGGATCCCAAAAGAAGGCCTGGGCAAGCCATCTCCAATCATTCTTCTGTTCCTGGGTGTGTGTCTTTTTGCATCTTTTTTTTTTTTTAAATCAAAGCCTCACTCTGTCACTCAGGCTGGAGTGCAGTAGCATAATCACAGCTCGCTGCAGTCTTGACTTCCTGGGCTCAGGCGATCCTTCTGCCTCAACCTCCTGAATAGCTGGGAATATAGGTGTGTACCAATATACCCAGCTAAATTTTAATTTTTTTGTAGAGTCGAGGTCTCGCTATGTTGCCCAGGCTGGTGGTATGTGACTTCTGATGCAGAAGAGTGATAGAAGCACCCTTGGCACAAAAGTGAGCTGCTTAATTTTTTTTGTTAACATACATTGAAAGTATAAAAAGTATAAAAATTGCCTCAGTACAAATTACAGAATAACGCATACAAAGAACTATGGACTACATGTGGCCATCCTGTTAGTTTCACTGGGACATATCCAAAACCCTCCACTCTACTGCTCTACTTCTCTAGTCCTACACGACTGCAATTCTTGAGGTAAACTTAGTGGCTGCTGCCAACATCCTTGGATGAAAGCCAAGTCCCTGGGGGAATTCCGATATTTATGTTCCCACATATACTATAATGGAACTTATCTCTATAATCAGATATTGCAGATTTTACAAGGAAAATGGGCCCTCGTGCCACTTCTGTGTGTGGACAAGTAATTCTAACCCACCAACAGGGCCTCTGAGAATCTTGACTGATTTCATTAATAATTTTCTTCATTTAGATAAAAGTCTCGGTTGATGTGTAAGGAGTGAACACTGACTCGTGTTGCCAAATATAAAAGCCAACATTCCCATAGATTTTAAAGACAGCACAGAACCAACGCCTAAAGAGAATGCTGGACTTGCCAGTGCCAGTCCCTCTCCTATCCCACAGGGAATCCCCATGAGGACTGTGTCTGTGTCCACTGCCCACACCGAGTTCACTCCGGATACACCAACTGACTTGCCCATCAGGAGCTAGCTACCAGGGCAAGCTACATCTTCAGTGAAGTGAGTCTGTAGACTCCATGTAACTTCTTTAATAATGATCCAAGTAGCACCTTAGAGCTGGCCCTGCACTAGCTCTAGCTTCCCATCCTGATATAAATGGATGTGTGTGAAGACCTCCAGGGCCCGGACATGCCAGAAGGCCCTGCCCAGGCTCACCCATGCTACAAGCTGAAGGCCACGTCGAAGTTCAACAATGCCATCTTTGAAAAGCCACTTGTATTTCTCCCAAAGCCTGTCTCTTCATGCTTATTTCACATTCTTTATATAATAAAATAAACTCTTTGTTTCACTTACAGCAAAATTAAAGGAATTATTTCTCCTCTACCTTTTAATTAAATCTTCCAGTAGAAGCCAAAATGGTCTAAGGAAAGAAAAAGTACATGTTGCCTAGTTTAAAAGTTCCACTTTGGGTAGTAAAAGTACATTGCTGTCTAATTTAAAAGTTCCACTTCAGGACAACCCCTTTGGGGTCCCCTCCCACTGTGGGAGATTTTCTGTCCTCTCAAAAAAAAAAAAAAGTTCCACTTCAGGTAGTAATTCATATATTTAAACCTAGTTGTAAATGGTTATTTGAAAAAAGACAACTTTAAAAAAAATCAAACTGTTATAGGAATTGGTTTTTTCTGTTTTTTTGAGTTGGAGTCTCACTCTGTCACCCAGACTGGAGTGCAGTGGCCGCTCCCGGCCACCGCAGCCTCGACCTGCTAGGCTCCAGCGATCCTTCCGCCTCAGCCTTCCAAGTAGCCAGAATTACAGGCACGCGTTACCACGCCCAGCTGATTTTTTGATTTATTGTAGAAATGAGGTCTCGCTGCCCAGACGGGTCTCGAACCCACGGGCTCAGGCAATCCACTCACCTCAGCCTCCCAAAGGCGCGGGATTACAGGCTGAGCCACCGAGCCCGGCTTGTTTTTTCTGTTTTTAATGTTTTTAAATATTTTTTTATTTGAATGAATTTTCCTACAAATCTACATTAATTCCAGCTGAAGGAAATTTAGTGAATGTGCCATGTCAAAGAGCAGAGTGCATGGCTATAAAGACCTATAACTGCTTAAGAAGAATGTACAGTGCCCAAAAGCTCTTTCATTTCTCCAATGCTTCAGGACTCTTTCAAGTCAAACCCAGTGAGCCAGATGGCAGAGATGGCTTTTATTTACAAGTGCAGTTGACCGTGAGGGATGTTCTGGAGAAACTCAAATTTCTACAAAGTGCAGATATTAGTGGTAACACTGGGACAATCAATCAGTGATTTACTGCACAAAACTATAAGCTATGAGCTACCCAGGGGGTGCGTCACCCCTTGACAGCCTAGGAAGCATGAAGGTCTTCAGCATGAGCACTTGGCTGCAGCTCCTGTCTTAGGTGAACACCTGGAATAAACAGAAACGAATGTCAAGACTTCTCCCAAGGCAAAAAAGGAGGACAGGCAGGCAGAACTACATATCTTTTAGGATGTTATATACTTAATATACTATGAGCTTTCTAGATGGTTTATGACAACTTTTTAAAAAATTACTGAAGAAATCAGAAATGTTTAATACTGGGGACTCACTATAACTTTTTTTTTTTTAGTCAGAGTCTCACTCTGTCATCCAGGCTGAAGTGCAGTGGCATGCTCACAGCCACCACAGCCTTAACCTGCTGGGCTCAGGCGATCTTTCCATCTCAGCCTTCCATGTGCCACCACATCCAGATAATTTATTTATTTATTGTAGAGACAAGGTCTCACCAAGTTGCCCAGGCTGGTCTTGAACCTGTGGGCTCAGGCAATCCTCTTGCCTTGGCTTCCCAAAGTGCTAGGATTACAGGCGTGAGCCACCACACCTCACTGGACTCACTCTATACAAAAGAGTTTCTTCACTTTTTTGTGTGTGAGTAGTGTACAAACTGCAGTAAACCTATTTGTGAGCAGTTACAAAGCTCTCTCTTACATGTAAGGTATGGAATTTGCAAGAAAGGACAAGGTGTTAAATGAGCGTTTTGAGGGCTGCCAAAGCTCTTCCATGAAAACACAAAAGCCTTCAAATAGAAATACTTCCTAGCAGCGCCCTCTTGCGGCAAGAAGAAAACAGGCACAAGGACATCCTACCAAAGTCATCAAGGGAGTCAAGAAATTGTGCACCTGTTGCTGAGGCCAAAACCAAAACAACCAAGCGCCAGAGTCCAGAGGTGCCCAGTGCCCTGCGACCCCCACCCCTGAGCTCTGCAGGAGTAAAAACAGGGCCCCTGCCGTGTCACAGGGATGACAGAGTAGAGACAAAAGAAGTATTTGAGATTTAAAGAGCTGAGACTCCTGGGAACATGTGAACCCCAACACTGTTAATAGTTGACAAAACAAAATCTTTCTTGTGACATTTTGGTAACAGGGAAAAAAAAACCCACAAATTTAAACAAGGTGCTAGAAAAATGCAATTTTAGCACCAAAATACCTCTGGATTTCCTCTTTCTGAAGAGGATGTATGTTTACACAGTTGTATCTATCCTCGGCAGCGGACCGCCCTTAGTGCTGTCAGCACTTCACAGGCCTAGAGGATGGGTGGAAATCTCTCTCCCTCAATTTTTGGCAACTTTGGTGGATAGAAAAAAAAAACTGACAATTTTCTTTAGAATACAATGATTTTAGGACTTCTAGAAAAGTATTATTTTTTTTTAAAAAGCTGGGCACGGTGGCTCACATCTGTAATCCCAGCACTTTGGGAGGCAGAGGGGAGAGGATTACCTGAGCTCAGGGGTTCAAGACCAGCCTGGGCAACATGGTGAGACCTTGTCCCTACACAAAATTTTAAAAATGAATTAGTCAGGTGTGGTGGCTCACACCTGTAGTTCCAGCTACTTAGAAGGCTGAGGGGAAGGACTGCCTGAGCCCAGCAGGTCAAGGTTGCAGTGGCCATGAGCGTGCCACTGCACTCCAGCAACAGAGCGAGACTCCTACTCCAA
>NW_007231871.1:25021-57674 GCF_000164805.1 Carlito syrichta | reverse complement strand
CCAAAAAAAAAAAAAAAGAAGTCTGGCCAGGTGCCGGAGCTCACGCCTGTGATCTTTAGGAGGCCAAGGTAGGAGGATCGCTTGAGCCCAGGAGTTTAAGACCAGCCTGGACAACATAGTGAGACCTCATCTCTACAAAAAAATCAAAAAGTTACTTAGGCATGGTAGTGTAGGCCTATAGTTCCAGCTACTCAGGAAACTGAAGTGGAAGGATCGTCTGAGCCCAGGAGATCAAAGCTTCAATGAGCCATGATCATATTACTGCACTCCAGCCTGAACAACACAGTGAGACCCTGACTCAAAAAACAAAAAAACACAGAAACAAGTCCTGAAGGATAACCTCCAAAGTGCTAACAGGGGTACCTTCTATGGAAAGGGAAGGAAAATGAGGAGTTAGGGACAGCCAAAGAAGGAAAGAGGTTAAAGGAAATGTCATCTTATTTGAAAATTTTAGACACTTACTCATGTGCTTGCAAAATTAATATTTTATTTTGCTTTTTTTTGTTTTTTTTTTTTAATTTAGAGACAGGGTCTTGCTCTGTCGCCCAGGCTGGAATGCAATGGTGTGATCTTGGCTCACTGCAGCCTCTACTTGAATTTAAGCTATCCTCTCACCTCAGCCCTACGAGTAGCTGGAACTACAGGCACATGCCACCATGCCTAGCTATCTTTTTTTATTTTTTGTGGAGATAAGGTCTCACTATGCTGCCTAGTTTGGTCTTTAACTCCTGGCCTCACTCTGTCACCCAGGTTGGAGTGGAGTGGCACATTCACGGCCATCCCCAGCATAGACATGCTGGGCTTTGGTGATCTCTCCACCCCAACCTTCCAAGTAGCTGGAACTATAGGCATGTACTACAACGACTGAATAATTTTTGGTTCATTGTAGAGACCAGGTCTCACCAGGTTGCCCAGGCTGGTCTTGAACCCGCAGGCTCAGGCAATCCATTTGCCTTGGCCTCCCAAAGTGCTAGAATTACAGGCTGAGCCACCAAGCCTGGCCCAAATGCTCACTTTTAAATGAGTTCTCTGTTGTTTTAGCTATATCAGCACTAGGCTCCCAGTTTGAGAATCTGAACTGAATGGGATAGCACAGTGTCTCTGGCTCTGGTAGAAAACTGGTCTGTTTTTAAGGAGGATGGTTTTAGGTAGGGGTCAGGCAGCTGATGATCAGAACAAATGTAAATATTGAATGGTGACACCAAACTTTAAGAAGTGCCTAGGCCAGGCTCGGTGGCTCAGCCTGTAATCCCAGCACTTTGGGAGGCCAAGGTGAGTGGATTGCCTGAGCCCACGGGTTCAAGACCAGCCCGGGAAACTTGGCAAGACCTCGTCTCTACAATAAAATAAAAAATTAGCTAGACGCAGTAGCACACACCTATCATTTCAGCTACTTGGAAGGCTGAGGAGGAAGGATTGCTGGATTCCAGCAGGTTGACGCTGGGGTAGTTGTAAGTGTGCCACTGCACTCCAGCCTGGGCGACAGAGTGAGACTTCAACTCAAGAAAAACAAAACAAAAGGAATGCCTAAATGGCTGGATGCAGTGGCTTAAGCCTGTAACCCCAGCACTTTGGGAAGCTGAGGTGAGTGGACTGCCTGAGCCCGCGGGTTCGAGACCCGCCTGGGCAACTTGGTAAGACCTCATCTCTACAATAAATCAAAAATTAGCCGGGCGTGGTAGCACGCGCCTGTAGTTCCAGCTACTTGGAAGGCTGAGGCAGAAGGATACCGGAGCCCAGCAGGTCAAGGTTGTGGTGGCTGGGAGCGGCCACTGCACTCCAGTCTCGACGACAGAGTGAGACTCCAACTCAAAAATAAAAATTTAAAAAAGAAATATAAAATAAAAGTGAGCATTTGAAAGGAAATATGGACTATTCTCAGCTAGGTACATTGGCTCTTGCCTAGAATCCCTACCTGAAAGGCTGAGGTGAGAGGATCACTTGAGTCCAGGCATTCGAGGCTGCAGTGATCACACCACTGTCTCTCACTCATCAGAGTAAGACACTGTCTCTAAAAAACAAAAAGCAGTATGGGCTACTCTCCTAAGAATTCGTGACTTGTAGTTAACTCCCATTCTACCATAAAAAGTAGTCTAAACTTAACACACAGGACACATATACCTCTGACTTCTCTATCTGTATTCAGTAATCTTGCCTTTTTCAATCATGAAGCAAAAAAACTCACTTGATAAAAAGCGATTTATTCAGTACACTAAGGATCTAAGCTGCTCCAAGGAATATACATTTACATGAAAATCAGTAATGAAATGATACCACAGAATCCTGTCCAGTTAGTCTCACCCTCCTTCCCCCTCCAAGAGTCTCTTTCCATGTTTTTGGGGGTAACAGAGGCCAACTATATTAGGTATGAGCAGAATTAAACTATGATTTAAAAGCTCTGGGAAAACGCCTCTAAAGAGAAAAACACAGAGGAAGAAGCCTTGCTTATGGACTGCTAGATAACGCATCTCAGGAAACTGGTACCCATCTGCTTGCTTCTGCTGGGCTGTCTATTGAGACTGGATTGTGGAAGCTGCAAAGAAGGTCCTTTCTGGAATGCATTCTGGATGCCATCCTTAGTTCCGTGCAAGAAGTGAGCTAAAACTCCATACAGAAGAGGTCTATGGTAGGAAGAAAACAAAAAATAAATTAAGTTTGCACACACTGCAAAGGCTTAAAACATTCTTTAGAAGGTAACCTCTGATATCAAAATGGCCAAATAAACTTTAAAAAGCTGCATTACTGCCAGGCATGGTGGTTCATGCCTGTAATCCCAGCACTCTGGGAGGCCAAGGTGAGAAGATTGCCTGAGTCTAAGGGTTCAAGCAAGCCTGGGTAATGTGGCAGCACCTCTCTACAATAAACCAAAAAATTAGCTGGATGTGGTGATGCACACCTGTAGTCCCAGCTTCTTGGAAGGCTCAGGTAGAAGGATCACCTGAGCCCAGCAGGTCGAGGCTATAGTGGCCAGGAGCCTACCACTGCACTCCAGCTTGGGTGACAGTGAGACTCCAATTCAAACAAACAAAAAAAGCTGCATTATTATCCAAATAGCAAACTGTTCATACTTTTACATTTAAGAGTACCATTTAACTCGAATGACAACTTTTAAATCCAGAGAAAACACATTCACAATTTAGCCAGGTGCAGTGGCTCACGCTTGTCATCCCAGCACTCTGGGAGGCAGAGGCAAGAAGATTGCCTGAGCCCAGGGATTTAAGACAAGCCTGGGCAACACGGTGAGACTTCATGTCTACAATAAATCAAAAAGTTAGCCAGGCATGGTGGTGTACACCTGTAGTTCCAGCTACTTAGAAGTCTGAAGTGGAAGGATCGTCTGAGCCCAGCAGGTCAAGGCTGTGGTGGCTGTGAGTGTGCCACTGAACTCCAGCCTAGGTGACAGAGGGAGACTCCTAGTCAAAAAAAAAAAAAAAAAATCCGGGTGTGGTGGTTTGCACCTGTAATCCCAGCACTCTGGGAGGCGAAGGTGAGAGGACTGTCTGAGTCCATGGGTCCGAGACCAGCCTGGGCAACTTGGCAAGACCTCGTCTCTACAATATATCAAGAAAAATTAGCCAGGTGTGGTGGCACCTGTAGTTCCAGTTACTTGAAAGACTGAGGCAGAGGGATTGCCTGAGCGCAGCAAGTTGAGGCTTTGGTAGCTGTCAGCATGCTACTGCATTTCAGCCTGGGAACAGAGTAAGACTCCAACTTAAAAAAAAATTTTGCTGGGCTCAGTGGCTCAGCCTGTAATCCTGCGCTTTGGGAGGCCGAGGTGAGTGGATTGCCTGAGCCCGCGGGTTCAAGACCCGCCCGGGCAACCTGGCGAGACCTCATCTCTATAATTAAATCAAAAAAATTAGCCAGGTATGGTAGCGTGCACCTGTAGTTCCAGCTACTTGGAAGTCTGAGGCAGAAAGATCACCAGAGCCCAGTAGGTCGAGGCTGCGGTGGCCAGGAGCGGCCACTTCACTCCAGTCTGGGCGACAGAGTGAGGCTCCAACTCAAAAAAATTTTTTTTTTACATTTTTTAAATAAATAAATAAAAATTATCATTCTATAAAGTTTACTTAAGATTTAAACTTTTTAAGAGTTACGGCCAGGCTCAGTGGTTCAGCCTGTAATCCCAGCACTTTGGGGGGGCCAAGGCAAGTGGATTGCCTAAGCCTGTGAATTTGAGACCAGCCCATGCAATTTGACGAGATCTTGTCTCTACAATAAATAAAAAATTAGCCGGGTGTGGTGACACATGCCTGTAGTTCTGGCTGCTTGGAAGGCTGAGGCAGAAGGACTGCCAGAGCCCAGCAGGTCAACGCTGGGTTGGCCGTGAGCGTGCCACCACACTGTACTCCTGCCTGGGTGACGGAATGAGACTCCAACTCAAATGAAAAAAAAGGGTCACATATTTTTAAGTGCCATTAGAACATTTAACCTGTGACTTCATGGATATTAAGGTTTATGGTTTTTTTTTTAAGTTTAGGCTAGGCAGAGTGGCCAACACCTATAATCCTAGCACTTTGGAAGGCTGAGGCAGGAGGATCACTTGAGGCCAGGAGTTCAAGATCAGCTTGAGCAACATAGTAAGAAGACTCTGTCTCTACAAAAAAAAAAAAGTTAAAAAAAAATTAGCGGGGCATGGTGACATGTACCTGTAGTCCCAGCTACTTGAGAAACTGAGACAGGCAAACCACTTGACCTCAGGAATTCAAAGTTTTCATGAGCTATGATGTGCCACTGCAATAGAGCCTGGAGAGCAGAGTGAGACCCTGCTCTAAAAATAAATAAAATAAGTTTATCCTACAGTGAAAATAAATGAAGAAGTTTCGGTCAGGTATGGTGGTTTATGCCTGTAAACCCAGTGATTTGGGAGGCTGAGGCAGGAGGACTGTTTGAGGCCAGGAGTTTGAGTCCACCCTGGGTGAAATTCCATCTCTACCAAAAAAAAAAATTAAAAATAATTAGCCGGGCATGTTGGTGCACACCTATAGTCCCAGCTACTTGGGAAGCTGTGGTAGGAGGAGGACTAGAGCCCAGGAGCTGGGCTGAAGTCCAGCCTGGGTGACAGAGCAAGACTCCATCTTAAAAAAAAAAAAAAAAAAAAGGAAAAAGAAGGAAAGAAAAAAGAAGTTTAAAAAGATAATTTAAAGAAAAGTAGAGCCTCATGATGCCTCGTCCGCAATCCTGAAATGCAAAACCTCAGAAAGGTAGAATTTTCTTCATAAAATTGGCATAAACTCATTTGTTTGCATGGCTTGACCTCACATAAGGCTAGTGCAGGCATTCTCTTACTTTGTGTGAAAATTCTCAAGTTTCTCTGAAAACTATTTTGTGACTGTAGTGCTCTACCTTAGAATGAGCTATGTAGAATTTGGTCTATGTACAATGTTACTTCTTTTTTTTTTTTTGAGTCAGTCTCATTCTGTTGCCCAGGCTGAAGTGCAGTGTCACACACACTGCACCTCAACCTGCTGGGCTCAGCAGATCCTTTCAACCTCAGCCTTCCAAGTAGCAGGAACCAGAACCATAGGCACATACCATCACACCTAGCTAATTTTTTTGATTTACTGTAGAGACAAGGTCTCACCAAGTTGCCCAGCCTGGTCTCAAACCCATGGGCTCAGGCAATTCTCTCACCTCCGCCTCCAAAAGTGCTAGAATTACAGGCATAACCCACTGCTCCCAGCTCAATGTTACTTTTTTAAAACTTGAAACTTCTGATCTTCAAACTACATCTGGCCTCAAGGGTTTCAGATGTAGCACTATAGATCTGTAATACAAGCAGTATGTGGATATGCAAACTCTGAGTGAATCACTGAAGTGTGAGAAACAAGGGCTTAAAGAAGTTACCTACCTTAAAATACAAAGCTGTTATTTGTATTCCTCATCCTGCATTGTACCCCACATTTTAAAAATAAATAAATAAATAAAACAAAGTTGTCCATCAACTTGCTTCTTAATACTTTCACCTGCAGCAAATAGCTCAAAAGCTACCAAGAAGCCAAGTGAATATAATTGTTGCTCATTTCCAACAATTGCAAAGTGGAAAATTATGTGTATTTTAATGATGCAATGCCTCACTGCCCACCCTCAGCCACACTCAGACTCCTCCAAATTATTTTTCCCACTCTTCTCAATTATACAATTTTTTTTTTTTTGAGTTGGAGTCTCACTCTGTCGCCCAGACTGGAGTGCAGTGGCCGGGTGCAGTGGCCGCTCCCAGCCACCGCGGCCTCGACCTGCTGGGCTCCGGTGATCCATACAATTTTTATATTTCTCAAAAGTGGCCACCGTTTATGCTTTTTAAATTATTACCTGCTTTTTTGTTTAATTTAAAACACTCAGATCCAGTGCTTCAGTGTACCCATGCACACGGGCTCTGCGGGATATGACGAATTAGGCCAAGTAAACTTGGAGACCCTGAGCTGGGTGGGTGGATTTCCCAGAGCAGCTGCCACACCAACATGCACTATGCACCTCCAGCACTGGGCTGGTACAGTGGCCTTCCCATCCCCTTTTGTGGTGAGCATCTCACAAACAAGCAACCCACAGAGCACACTCCAGAAAAACTCATTCCCAGATAACACTGCAGAAAGTAAGGCTCACAGTGACACTGCCAGCTCCAGCGCCTACCACAGTGCCTGGCACATGGCAGGTAGGCAGATTTGTAAGTGGACCAACATTCATGCAGTATCTCTTGCAACAGCAAGACACTCAAAACAATCTAAGTCTCCACCAAAAATAGAATACATACATCAATTTTGGTACACAGAACACTACCGAGTTGTTTAAAACAAAAAGAAAAAAACATGGTTATGCTAGTGGGGATGAGAACAGGACAGGTGGCCTTCAAAGAAACCCCTAGCATTTTATATGATTAAAACACTCAGAGACAAAATATAGCACTCCAGATCTGAGAGGAACACAGATGTCTGTTCTAGCACTCTGCTTCTGTGTGTCTGACGTTACTCATAATTTTAAAAAGAAGAAAAACAGACATTTATATATGCTGGCATGAAAAACAAGTTGTAGAAGTACGTCCCTTAAATATGTGGGAGGAAGTATACATGTAAGTGCTTTGAATATATATTCCACATGGGGCTGAATGCAAGGGAACATGTTCACAGTGGTTGCCTCTGGGGAGTGAGATTAGGCTTCAGTGGGCGGGATGGGGACAGTCACTTTCTCTTCAGAGCATACTCTTATGTGCTAATGACACTTCTTAAAATGAACAATTACTTTTACTATGACTAAAACAAATTCTAACTACCCTACTCAAATGAGATTTATCCTAACCATTCTGGTCACTGCTCTTCCTCTAGGAGTTCATGGCGTCTCGTGTCGATATTTAATCATAAGATGTACAAACAGCTGGGCTCGGTGGCTCAGCCTGTAATCCCATGCCTTTAGGATGCTGAGGTGAGTGAACTGCCTGAGCCCATGGGTTTGAGACCTCATCTCTACAATAAAAATCAAACAACTTGGTGAGACCTTATCTCTACAATAAAAATCAAAAAATTAGCCAGGTGTGGTAGCGCGTGCCTGTAGTTCCAGCTACTCGGAAGGCTGAGGCGGAAGGATCGCTGGAGCCCAGCAGGTCGAGGCTGCGGTGGCCGGGAGCGTGCCACTGCCCTCCAGCCTGGGTGACAGAGTGAGACTCCAACTCAAAAAAAAAAAAAAAAAAATGTGCAAACAAGCATTGAGCTTGTTCTACTTGTTCATGTCTCAAGCTTACAAAGTCTTTCTGTCAGGAAAAGAGCATAACCTACCCAGCACATAGGTGGACAAAGCCAAGATGCTCAGTAACTACTAAAATTAAAATGCAGTTTCTAAACAGTTACATTATTAGTTAAATATATAGTGCTGTAACAACATTTCATTAGTGCATTTTCCCAATTTGCACTTATTCAGATCAAATTTTGGCTTGAAAATGTAGAATAGCAACTGACTTCCACTGTATCAGCTTAGTACTGCTGCTGAAGCCTTCTGTGGTCATTACAGAACAATAGAACAAGTCAAGAAATACTTTCTTTGATCTCTTTATCAAAATCACCTTGATCTTATATAGATAGTAAACAAATCTTGGTAAATGAAATTCACCACAATAAGAATTTTATTGCACATCTATAAAGAGCACTGTGAAGCTGGGTATAGTGGCTCATGTCTGTAATCCCAGTACTTTGGTAGGGAGAGGCAAGAGGATTGCCTGAGCTTGGGGGTTCGAGATCAGCCTGGGCAACTTGGTGAGACCTTGTCTCTACAATAAAACAAAAAATTAGCTGGGCGTGGTAGTACGTGCCTATAATTCCAGCTACTTGGAAGGCTGAGGCAGAAAGATCACCTGAGCCCAGCAGGTCGAGGCTGCAGTAGCCATGAGCGAGCTACTGCACTCCAGTCTGGGCAACAGAGTGAGACAACAACTCAAAAACAAACACCAAACACAATTTTACCATGAAATACAATGAAAAAATTTAATATACTTTTAGGACAACAAAACATATGCTTCAAAGAAACCTCTAGCTAGAGAAAAGCTGCTTTAAACGATCTTCTCTGGCCTCCTAAGTACAAATTGTTTTGGGTTTTTTTATTGGCCATTTCTTTGGACCTACTGGAAAAAGTTTAAGAAAAAGTGATATCAGAAAAGAACTAAGAAACTATTAAAAAGCGGTCACCCTTCCTTTTCAAGAACAGTTTCCATATAAATGGTGAGAGGAGACAGTTGCGGTGGCTCATACCTATAATTGCAGCACTTTAAGGGGCAGAGGTGGAAGGATCGCTTCCCCAGGAATTCAAGATCAGCCTAGGAAATGGAGCGAGACCTTGTCTCTACAAAAAGTAAAAAAATTAGTTGGGTGTGGTGGCGCCTG
Organism: Carlito syrichta; assembly: GCF_000164805.1. NCBI lineage: Eukaryota > Metazoa > Chordata > Mammalia > Primates > Tarsiidae > Carlito > Carlito syrichta. The sequence continues at coordinate 48,810 of NW_007231871.1, read as the reverse complement.
TCTGTGATCCCAGCTCACAGGAGGCTGAGGTAGAGATCAAGGCTGTGGTGAGCCATGAACATGCCACTGACTCTAGCCTGGGCAACAGAGAAAGACTCCGACTAAAAAAAGAAGAAAAAAATAGTGAGAGGATAATTTAAGATGCAGGAAGGGCGAAGAAGAGGGCAATAGCTAAATGAGAGCAGAGGATTGACTCAGAAAGTTTGGTGGTTAAAAGGGTATCAAGGGGTTGGGAACTGATAAGTTTTCCAGGAAAGGAGAGATCTGAGTACATCCCCAAGTTGAAGTGAAGGAAGCAGTGGAGAAGAGTTAAATATGAAGAAGAAAACAACGGATGCAACAAAACACCTCGGAAGGAAAAAGACTGGATCAAGAAGCCAAAAACAGTTACCCTTAGAAAGCAGTGGAGACTCTTAGTCACTCTGAAGCCACAGGAATTTAAGCTCCAGCAAACATCGACTTCATCTGACTTGCTCACGCTGCACATCTTGGACTTAGTACAATGCCTGACACACACTAGAGCTGAATAAATACCTGCTGAATTGAAAGAAATAAACCCTGTGCAATTATGACTCTAATACGACAGTATCTGAAACCTCTTTAAAAAAAAAAAACTTCTTACATTGTATTATCCTTTGATTCTTCAAATGCGTTTAGTTCATGGATGAGAAACTGTCTGTCCAGTGGAACTACAGGTTGACCAGCTTCTAGGGAAAACAATTCATGAGAATACTGAGTCTATTAGTCTAAAAAGCAAATGTGATTTTGATAAGAATCACACTGACCAAGCTATACACATTTTCAGGTTTTGGAAGAATGACAACAGCACATGAATGCATACCTTAACACAGTTTAACATAAATTCACTTTATAAATCCCCTAGTGTTTGGTTGGAAAAATACAGTTTCTGCATCCAAACTACACTACTAGATTCTAGAAGTCTGTGTACAAATAACTTACTTTTGAAAAAAAATACCCATTTGGTGACAGTAAGTCTAAAAGTAAAGTCAGAACTAACATACAATGTGGGGCAAAAGGAACTCTCATACTTTGCTGTTGGGAAAGCAAAATGGAACAGTCACTTTGGAAAACAGCCACACAACCCAGCAATCCCACCCTTAGCTACTTACTCAAAAGAAATGAAAATTTATGTTCACACAAAACCCATATGCAAATGTTTACAGCAGCTCAATTCATAATTGCCAAAAACTTCCATAAAAACGACCCAATACCCACCAACTGATAACAGTTAACAACAAGCACAGCCATAATGCAATGCTATTCACAAGAAAAGACCAATATGGTAGAAACTCAGATGCATTACACTAAGTGACAAGGTTCCATTCTGTATGGTTCCTTTTCTAGGACATTCTGGAAAAGGCAACTAGAGACACAGAAAACAAAAGGTAAGTGGACGTCAGGGGTTGGGGGTAGGTGAAGAGGATGAATACCAAAGAGCACCAGAGAATCTTCTGAGGGGATGGAAGTGTTCTGTCTTGATAATGGTGGTAGTTACACAAATACATGCATCTGAATAAACCCACAGAACTGTATACCTAAGAGCTGGGTATGGTGGCTCACGCCTGTAATCCCAGCACTTTGGGAGGTGGCGGCGAGAGAATTGCCTGAGCCCAGGGATTCAAGACCAGCCTGGGCAACTTGGTGAGACCTAGTCTCTGCAATAAATCACGAAAAATTAGCTGGGTGTGGTGGCGCATGCCTGTATTTCCAGTTACTTGGAAGGCTGAGATGGAAGGATCGCCTGAGCCCAGCAGGTGGAGGCTGCAGTGGCCATGAGTGTGCCACTGCACTCCAGCCTACACTGCACTCCAACTCAAAAAAAAAAAAAAAAAAAAAAAAAGAAATGTATACTTAAAAAAGTAAATTTTATTATATGTAAATCATACCTTAGTTTTTGTTTTTTTTTTTTAAGTCAGAGTCTCACTGCACTGCCCAGGCTAGAGTGCAGTGGCACACTCATGGCCACCGTAGCTTCCACCTGCTGGGCTCAGGCGATCCTTCCATCTCAGCCTTCCAAGTAGCTGGAACTACAGGCATGCGCCACCACACTCAGCTAATTTTTCTTGATTTATTGTAGAGACAAGGTCTCACCAAGTTGCTGGTCTCAAAACCCTGGACTCAGGCAATCCTCTCACCTCCACCTCCCAAAGTGCTGGGATAACAGGTGTGAGTCACCATGTCTGGTGTACCTTGTTTAAAAAGCCAAAACATTTAATATGAAACTTCACTACTGTCACTCTATTTCATTCTAGGGAAGCCCAAGTCCAAGACACCTAATTGATGATATTCTCATAATTTTCTTCTTTTCTAGATATTAATGGTATTATATAGCCATCTGTAACTAAGGAAAGTAGAAATGCTTATATCAGAAATTGTTAGACTAAAAACAATCATCAGTTTTATGCAGTTAAGATGTATGCTTAGTATTAAATAAAGAGGCTGTAATGGCAAATTGTAACTTCACAAACAAAAACTCATTCTCTCTTCCAAAATCCCCTTCATGATCTTATTCTGTGATGAGACACACGCCTGAGGCCTGAATTAGTCTTAAAGCAAGGATAATCCCCGAGACGTGGGAGTCAAGTGATGGGCGCAAAAGGTGCCCTGGTTTATCCCCCAACTGCATTTCCTCCTCAAGCCCAGAGCTAGCCAGAATCTTGACTTACTTACATCCAGTCTCTCCTCACTTATTTGGAGCAAGACATTTAAAAAGTCAGCAGAAAATGTTAAAAATATCTTCACCACCCAAATTAATAACCATTAGACTGCAAGAGAATATTTCTTTCTTAAGAAATAGCCAGGTGCGGTGGCTCATGCCTGTAATCTCAGCACTTTGGGAGGTAAAGGAGAGAGAATTGCCTGAGCCCATGGGTTCGAGACCAGCCTAAACAAAATGGCGAGGACTTGTCTCTACAATAAATAAAATTAGCTGTGTGTAGTGGCGTGTGCCTGTAGTTCCAGCTGCTTGGAGGGCTGAGGCAGAAGGATCACCTGAGACCAGCAGATTGAGGCTGCAGTGGCCGTAAGCGTGCCACTGCACTCCAGCCTGGGTGACAGAGTGAGATTTCAATTAAAAAATAAACAAACAGCCGGGCTCAGTGGCTCAGCCTGTAATCCCGCGCCTTTGGGAGGCTGAAGTGAGTGGATTGCCTGAGCCCACGGGTTCGAGACCCGCCCGGGCAGCGAGACCTCATCTCTACAATAAATCAAAAAATCAGCCGGGCATGGTAGCGCATGTCTGTAATTCCGGCTACTTGGAAGGCTGAGGTGGAAGGATCGCCGGAGCCCAGCAGGTTGAGACTGCGGTGGCCGGGAGCGGCCACTGCACTCCAGTCTGGGCGACAGAGTGAGACTCCACCTCAAAAAAACAAAAAAACTAACTAAATAAATAAATAAAATTTAACTGTTGGGCACAGTGGCTTACATCTGTAATTCTAGCACTTTGGGAGAATGAGGCTGGAAGATCACTTGAGCCCAGGAATTTGAGACCAGCCTGAGAAACATAGCAAGATCCAGTCTCCATTATAAAAATAAATAAATAAATAAAATTTAATAGCTGAAGTAGTCCAGTATGGTGGCTCATGCCTGTAATCCCGGTACTTTGGAAGGCTGAGGCAGGAGGACTGCCTAAGCCCACGGGTTCAAGACCTGCCTGGGCAACATGTCGAGACCTCTATAATAAGTCAAAAAAACTAGCCAGGCATGTTGGCACACACCTGTAATTCCAGCTACTTGGCAGGCTGAGGCAGAAAGGATCGCCTGAGCCCAGCAGGTCGAGGCTGCAGTGGCCATGAGTATGCCACTGTACTCCAGCCTGGGCGACACAGTGAGACTCCGACTCAAAAAAAAAAAAACAGCTAAAGGAAATTCCTATCTAACTGCCCACCCCATTCTTCCCATTCCCCCAATATCATTCTCTCCTTCCCATCACAAATTTATATACATAGTTTATCTTTTTTTTTTTTTTTTTTGCATACAGTGGCCATGAGTGCAGTAGCACACTCATGGCCACCATAGCCTCAACCCACTAGGCTCATGTGATCCTTCTGCCTCAGCCTTCCAAGTAGCTAGAACCACAGGCACATGCCACCACACACGGCTAATTTTTTGATTTATTGTAGAGACAAGGTCTCACCAAGTTGCCCAGGCTGGTCTCGAACCCCCAAGTTCAGGCAATCCTCTCGTCTCAGCCTCCCAAAGTGCTGGGATAACAGGCTTGAGCCACCGCGCTCAGCCTTTATATTGTTCAATAAAGGATATGTTTAATCTCAGTGTTTTAAAAGAAAAACTGACAGCAAACAGAATGTCAACAACTGTTTTTCCTCAGTATCAGGAATTACAGATGACTTCACAGCATACACCTAGTATAAGGGCTTCTTTATGTATTTTCCCCTACAATATAATAAGGCTTATGAGAAATTAAGGCACAGAAGGAGCCCATGTGACTTTCATGTCCTAGTCATGCAGACAATAATGTTTGGAAGTAGAATTCTATGTCCAGGATAAGATCTTTCTGAGAAGTTAGGGAGTAAAATGCAGATTTTGTTTTAGGTGAGAGCGTTAACTGCTTACCTGCTATGAGGACAGATGCTGTATACTTGTATTTGTTGAACTCCAAATACTCCCGAATTAATTCATTAATTAGAAGGTTTTCATGAGACAACGATGGTGGAGATTCATGGTCATCATCCAGGGCACTGAAAACTTCTGCTCGGATCCTTGCTTTTAAGTGCCCTAGCACTCCCTTTTTTTCCAAGGTGTCCTTTAAAACTGTTCAATATAAAATATTAATGTTTCAGTTATAAAGTAAATTTTTTCTCAGTCATATGCTTAAGAAAAATGTTGAAAAGGAAGAGTACATACAACAGTAGTTCTCAGTCTCAATCTAAACATTGAGACAAACTGAACAATTACACTTACTCTCACAAGCCATGTTTGTGCTAAAAATACAGTTAAGGCTGGGTACCATGGCTCACGCCTTTAATCTCAGCACTTTGGGAGGCAGAGGTGGGAGGATTGCTTGAGCCTAGGAGTTCAAGATCAGCCTGGGCAACATAGGAGAACCCATCTCTCTAAAATAGTAGAAAAAAATTAGCTGGGTGAGGTGGTGCACACATGGAGTCCCAGCTACTCGGGAGGCAGGAGGATCACTTGAGCCCAGGAGTTCGAGGCTGTAGTGAGCCATGATTGTGCCACTGCATTCCAGCCTGGGCAACAGAATTAAACCCCAATTCTAACAGATAAAGTTGCACAGACTGGTCTCAAAATCCTGGGCTCAGGCAATCTTCTCACCTCCGCCTCCCAAAGTGCTGGGATTACAGGCGTGAACCACTATACCTGACCTCCGAGAATATCTTTAAATCTGCTGAAATTGCATGCAACAGTATATGACATCTGTATTTCCCTGGGAAGGGGACTATAGATTCATGTGAAGTCTGATCTTTTGGATGGAGGCATGCCTGTTTTATGACTGCTCACCAACTCTGTGCCCCAAATACATATTTACATCAATGGTTCCTGAATCATATTCTCAGAGATTCAATCGACTCACCTCCAAATCTTTAAGAATTATTGGTCTAAACCCTGAGTTCCCTGAAAACTGGAACTGGTTTCATTTATTGGGCAGCAGTATTTGCTCAGTGATTAAGGCCTGGCCCTCCTGTGCATTCTACCCAGATGTCCACACTCTGCATCTTTCTAGCTAAAGTACTTTGGGTTAACTACCTCACCTCTCAGCACCTCAGGGTAACAATCTGCAAAATGGGCATATGGTTGTTGCATGAAAAACAATTAGATAACACATGAGCTTGGCAGCGTCTGACATGTAAGGCTCAATCACTGATCACTATTATGACTATGAATTGTCTGCTCAGAGTCAATGGTGTACAAACATCATTCACAACTGGCATTTAACGACCTGTGAGGAAATTTTCTGGAAACGAATGGCCAGGCCAGCACCGTGGCTCACGCCTATAATCCCAGCACTTTGGAAGGCAGAGACGAGAGGACTGACCGAGCCCAGAGGTTCAAGACTAGCCTGGGCAACTTGGCGAGATCCCATCGCTACAATAAATTTTAAAAATTAGCTAGGCGTGGTGGTGCATGCCTGTAGTTCCAGCTACTTGGAAGGCTGAGTGGGAAGGAACGCCCTACTCCAGCAGGTCGAGGCTGCGGTCGCCGTGAACTCCGCATTCTGGCCTGGGTGACAGCGTGAGATTCCAACTCAAAAAAAAAAATTTGTTTTAATAACAATAAAAATAAACTGCTGGTTAACCCAACAGTAGACTTTGAAATCGATGCATCAGTAGATCCCAATGGGCACGTTTTCTTTTTTTTTTAACTTGACTGTATATTTTGTTTATTTATTTGTTTATGAATTTATTTTCATACAAGTCTCAGTTAACGTACATACTTCTTTTTTTGTATTTTTTAAAGCTTTTTTTTAAGCAACGGGTACCATAATCATCAGCTGTCAGCGCAGAGCCCGGCCCAAGCCCTCGGACCCCCGTGGGGTCCAGAGAGATACGCCAGAGGCCCGGGATGCAGGCCTGGAGACCGCTCAGCTGCCTGCGCATCCTCGCTAGCGCAAAACCGCTTGCAAAGCTGCGGGTGGGAAACTCTTCCCCCAAGAGCCCCTGCTCGGCGGCCGCCACTCCAGCGGGACGCACCCGCAGGGAACCCCCCCCCGCCGCAGAGCGAACCCCTGAAACGCTGACTCTCATGTCCCCCGCGCTCTCCTCCCGTCTCATTCTTTTCACGGGTCAATAGCCCGATACTTCCCACCCAGCAAGCCTCCTAACTCCCACTCACCAGCCTTCAGTTCGGCGACAGTCGCCATGTTTCAACGGCCGCCGGAAGCGTACCTCGGCCCTGAGCACGCACAGCTTCGCCCCGCCCCGCGGCGTGGTCTGTAGCCAATAGGCGAGCAGCTCTCGCCGCGTCAAGTAGTCCCGCCCCTCTCATTTTATACTCTCTTCTGCGGATGGGTGGATGGTGAATGTCGACAAGAGACTCCACCAATGAGCGAGCGCTCTCGGCAGTGCCCCTCTGAGGGAGAAGGGAGGGTGGCGAGCAGAGGATGAGACAGTTCCAACCTTTACCTGTGGATCCTCCTGACACTTTGGCGCTTAATTTCAACCTGCTGAGCCTTTCATCATCTGCCCACAGCACATCTCTACAGGCTCTAGTACTAACTGCTAATAGTTACCACGTTTTGAGCCTGTGGTTCCCAAACTTGCGCATGCATCAGTATCACCTGCAAGACTTGTTAAAACAGATTGCTGGATCCCACCCCTAGAGTTTCTGATTCAGTACGCCGGGGGGGAGGGGGGGGGGGGGGTGTGAGGCCCGATAATTCGCATTTCTTTCCTTTTCCTTTTTCTTTTCTTTTCTTCCTTTCTTTCTTTCTTTCTTTCTTTTCTTTCTTTTTTTTTTTTTTGTCAGAGTCTCATTCTATCGCCAAGCTGGAGTGCAGTGGCACGCTCACAGCCACCGCAGCCTCGACCCGTTGGGCTCAGGCGATCCTTCCGCTTCAGCCTTCCAAGCAGCTGGAACTACAGGCATGCACCACAACGCCCGGCTAATTTTCTGATTTATTGTAGAGACGAGATCTCGCCAAGTTGCCCAGGCTGGTCTCGAACCCCTGAGTTCAGGTAATCCTCTTGCCTCCACCTCCCAAAGTGCTGGAATTATAGGTGTGAGCCACCGCACCCAGGGAGAATTCGCATTTCTATCAAGTTTCCAGGTGGTACTGATGTTACTGGTCTGGGGAAACACACCTCGAGAACTCCTGTATAAAGCATTTACTATGACATGTTAGTTCACTAATTTCCCTTTGATTACGTCCATTTTACAAAGGTGGAAACAGTCTTTCAGAGCTGAAGAGACTTAACCAAGTTCGACAACAAATGGTGGAGGTGAGATTTGAATCTGGATCTCTTGCTCTCCAAACCAAATTCAGAATATTACACATTGGAATCCAAGAAGTTGACCTAAATTCTGGGATAGTGCACTTTAAACTGCTGGTTAAGCTGGGCATGGTGACTCACACTTATTATCCCAGCACTTTGGGAGGTGGAGGCAAGAAAATTGTTTGAGCTGACAAGTTTGAGATCAGCCTGAGCAATATGGTGGGAGTTCGTCTCTACAATAAATGAAAAATATTAGCAGGTATAGTGGTGGCACACTCCTGTAGTTCCAGCTACGTGGAAGGCTGAAGCAGAAGGATTACCTGAGCCCAGCAGGTTGAGGCTGCAGTGGCCGTGAGAGTGCCACTGTACTCCAGCCTGGGCGACAGAGTGAGATTCCAACTCAAAAACACAACACAACAAAACAAAAAAACCAAAAAATTAGCCTAGTGTGGGGTACATGCCTATAGTTCCCGCTACTTGGAAGGCTGAAGTGGAAGGATTGCCTGAGCCCAGCAAGTTGAGGCTGTGGTGGCCATGAGCATGCCATTGTACTCCAGTCTGGGCAACAGAGTGAGACTCTGACTCAAAAAAAATTTTTTAAATAACAATAAAAATAAACTACTGGTTAACCCCACAGTAGGCTTTGGAATCAATATATTAGTAGATCCCAATGGGCACATTTTCTTTCTTTCTTTTTTTAACTTGAATGTATATTTTGTTTATGAATTTATTTTCATACAAGACTCAGTTAACATATGTACTTCCTTTTTGTATTTTTTTAGCTTTGAAATTTTTTAATGTAAAGATGTGGGGTTCAATTCAGGGTTAGGTATACAAATATTCATTATGAAGTTACCCTTGTCGATGAGGTGTGCCCCCCCTTCCCCTGGTAGTTTCCCTCAACTGCCAATCCCACCCTCCCTCCCCTGGCAGTTTCCCACTACTGACAGTCTCTTTCATATAATATTATGATTTACAAGGTCCACTTATGAGTGAGAACATATGGTATTCTGTTCTTTGTTTCTGTGATAGATCACTGAGTATGATCGACTCTAAATTCATCCAAGTTGCTGCAAAGTCCATCTGTTTGTCCTTCTTTATGACTGCATAATACTTCATTGTGTATATGTACCACATTTTTTATCCAGTCCAGTTTTGATGGGCAACACGGTTTTTGCTATTGTGAATAGTACTGCAGTAAACATGCGTGAGCAGGTATCTTTTTTGTAGAATGATTTGAGTTCCTCTAGTTATATTCCCAATAGGGGAATTGCTGGGTCATATGGAAGGTCAATTTCTAGTTCTTTCAGAAATTGCCACACTGTTTTCCAAAGAGCTTGCACTAGTTTGCATTCCCATCAGCAGTGTAGAAGCATACTTTTTGCTCTGCATCCTCGCCAGCATCTGTGGTTTATTTTATTAATGATGGCCATTCTTACTGGGATTAGGTGGTTTCTCAATTTGGTTTTGATTTGCTTTTCTCTGATGATTAGTGAGGCTGAGCACTTTTTCATGTGTCTGTTGGCTGCCTGTACATCTTCTTTGGAGAAGTGTCTATTCGTGACTTTTGCCCACTTTTTAATGGGGTTGTTTTTTTCCTTTTGGCATGTTTAAGTTCTTTGTAGATCCTAGGTGTTAGGCAATGGGCATATTTTCAATGCAATAGAAAGTAACAAATATAAATCATGGACATATTGTTTTCTGAGATTTTTGTTTCAGGTATATGCATGTGTTCAGATACCTGTTGCATTCCATAAAGTGGGTAGTGGTTTAAAAAGTTTGAAAATAGGAGCCAGGTACAGTGGCTCACACCTGTAATCCCAGCACTTTGGGAGGCAGAGGCAAGAGAATTGTCTGAGCCTAGGGTTTCATGACCAGCCTGGGCAATTTGGCAAGACCTCATCTCTACAATAAATCAAAAAATTAGCTGGGCGTGGTGACCACACCTGTGGTTCCAGCTACTCGGAAGACTGAGGCAGAAGAATCGCCTGAGCCTAGCAGGTGGAGGCTGCAGTGGCTGTGAGTGTGCCACTGCACTCCAGCCTAGGTAACAGAGTGAGACTCCAACTCAAAAAAGTGGGTAGGGGCACATGACAACACAATGGGTACCTAGTCCACTACCAGGGGAAGTGAGGATCAGCTGGAAGCTCAAATTTCATCCACATGCAGATTACTTATATAGCAAATTCCTGTTTGTATCTCACAATGCTAAAATAAATTGAAAAAAGAGTTGGAAAGCCATTGAAACCTAGAAGAATCAATTCCTCATTCCAAACTCGATTAATGTTTGACATAGTGGGACACAGACCTGTTCTGTAACCTTAGAAAGGTCTTATCCAGTCTATGCTTCTCTGGTTTGTAAAACCACAATGACTGAATTCCTGGCCATCATCTCAAGAGATTTATGAGGATTAACTAAATTACATAGATGGAATGTTTAAACTTTTCAGAAAAAAGTACCACTGAATACATTGACAAGGAACTCAGAGAGAGGCAAATAATAATGTGACTGGTTGCCTGGGCTCAGTGGCTCAACCTGTAATCCCAGTACTTTGGGAGTCCAGGGAGTGGATCGCTTGAGCCCCGGGGTTTGAGACCAGTCCGGGAAACTTGGCAAGACCTTGTCTCTACAATAAATTTAAAAATTAGCCAGGCGTGGTAGAGCGCGCCTGTAGTTCTGGCTACTAGGAAGGCTGAGGCGGAAGGATCGCCGGAGCCCAGCAGGTTGAGGCTGCTGTGGCCGGGAGCAGCCATTGCACTCCAGTCTGGGTGACAGAGTGAGACTCCAACTCAAAAAAAAAAAGCATTTACTGGCTTGGTTCGGTGGCTCTGCCTGTAATTGCAGCACTTTGGGAGGCTGAGGTGAGTGGATTGCCTGTCTCTACAATAAATAAAAAATTAGGCAGGCATAATAGCGCACGCCCGTAGTTGTGGCTACTTGGAAGGCTGAGGTGGAAGGATCGCCAGAGTCCAACAGTCTACGGTGGGGTGGCCGTGAGTGTGCCACTTCACTCCAGCCTGGGTGTGATGGAGTAAGACTCCAGCTCAAAAAAAAAGAAAGAAAAGAAAACATTTGCTGACTCCTGAATTCTTGTTCCAGAATTTTTCTAGGAAAGGGACACATGATTTTTTTTTTGAGTGATTAACATGGTTAATAGAGCAATTATCATGCTTTTCTCAGCAATAACCAGTTACAATAAAGAGAGCAACTAACATGTATGCAGCCCTTACTGGAAACAGCTGAAAGACAGGTGTGATCATCCCTCTTTCCTTGATGAAGAAACCGAGATTTGGAGAATTTACTGCTGAGTAAAGGACTCACTCAGTGCTTAATGCCACGTCCACTCCACGACCCTTATTATTGTGTATTGCTTCAGGTTCACTAAATAGGCATTTTTCCTTCTCTCCCACCCCCCTCTTTATCCTCCTCTCTACTCCTCCTCCTCCTTCTTCCTCTTCTTCTTCCTCCCCTCCTCTTTCTTCTTTCCCCCTCCTTTTCTTCTTATTCTTCCTCCTCCCCTTCCTCCTTCTCTTCGCTTTTACTTTTTATTTTTCTGAGACAGGATCTCGCTCTGTCACCCAGGCTGAAGTGCAGTGACACGATCAAGACTCACTGCAGCCTCAACCTCCTGGGTTCAGGCTATCCTTCTGCCTCAGCCTCCCAAGTAGCTGGAACTATAAGCACACACCACCATCCCCAGGTAATTTTTTTTTTTGTAGAGATGAGGTCTCACTATGTTGCCCAGGCTGACTTGAACTCCTGGGCTCAAGTGATCCTCCCACCTTGACCTCCCAAAGTGCTGGGTTTACAGGCATAAGCCACCATACCCAGCTCGTCTCTTCTTTTCTCTCCCTGCCCCCCTCCACTGGGCCTTTATGGTGCCCTTCCTTGAGCATGGAGACTTTCTTCTGCTTTAATTTCCACTCATTCTTCAGGTTACTGTTTATATGTCATTTCTTCCTAAGGCTTTCCTGGCTAAATTAGATTCTTTTTCTCAAATCTATTTCAGGGAGTGGGAGGACTGAGAAAAGGGAGGGGCACAGAGTTAGGGAAGTTTCCAATGGAGACAGCACCAATGCCTTTCCGCCCAGACCAGGGTCATGCCCTGCTTAAGGGCAGGTACTTCCAATGCCTCATCCATGTTGGGGGATAATGTTCCAGGCCATTGGCCCCACCTTCAGAGCTTCCTAAGGGAGCAGGCTGTGGTCTCTTCTGGGACTGCATAGAAGCCCAACTTCTCTCCCCAAACCCCCTTCCTAGGTGCTGACCCCTACTCAACTTCCTAGCATTCATCTCCCTCTCAGTTTCCAGGGAACCTGCGACTCAATCCCAGAGATCAGGGACAGGTCTGGGCTGCCTCTGGTCCCTCACCTGCTCCACTTCACCAGGTGCTCAAGGGTGACTAATCCCTCAGTAATTCCAGGGCAGAGGGCGTTCCACATTGCATCTGGAGCTCAGCAGGAATGTTAAGAGTACAGTCACCCTCAGGATCCCCAAAATTTCCCCACCCTGACCACACTGTGGCTGTGGGCAACAATGCTTTGAACCACATTGGGTGCCCACATGGGACAGCCTTGTGGGACAGAAAGCTTGCTATCTCGCTCCACTATAGCAGAACAAATATTTGTAGAATGACAGAATCAAGGGCTGAGCGCCACGGTTTACATCTGCAATCCAAAAGTTTTGCAAGGTTGAGGAAGAAAGACTGATGGAGGTCAGTAGTTCAAGATTAACCTGAGGAACATAGCGAGACCACCTGTGTCGACAAAAGATTTTTTTTTTTTTTTTGAGTTGGAGTCTCACTCTGTTGCCCAGACTGGAGCCTCAACCTGCTGGGCTCTGGCGATCCTTCCGCCTCAGCCTTCCATGTAGCCGGAATTACAGGCATGTGCTACCACGCCCAGCTGATTTTTTGATTTATTGTAGAGATGAGGTCTTGCTGCCCAGGTGGGTCTCGAACCCGCAGGCTCAGGCAATCCACTCACCTAAGCCTCCCAAAGGCGTGGGATTACAGGCTGAGCCACCGAGCCCGGCTGACAAAAGATTTTTTAAAAAATAACTGGGAGTGGTGACATGGACCTGGTTACTTGGGAGACTGAGGTGAGAGGATCATCCAAGAGCTCGAGTTCAAGGCTGCAATGAGCATGATCTCTACACTGTACTGCAGCCTGGGTAACACAGAAAGACCCTGTCTCAATAAAAATTTTTAAAAAATTTTTTAAAGGGTGAGGTGGCTTACACCTGTAATCCCAGAAGCAAGAGGATTGCCTGAGTCCAGGGGTCTGAGACCAACCTGGGCAACTTAGTGAGACCTCATCTCTACAATAAAGCAAAAATTAGCTGGGTGTGGTGGTGCATGCCTGTAGTCCCAGCTACTTGGGAGGGTGAGCTGTGATCATGCCACTGCACTCCAGCCTGGGCAACAGAGTGAGACACTGACCCAAAAAATAAATAAATAAAAGTAAAAGTGCCTTGTGGGGTTTCAAAGTGGAGTTTTTTATTAGTGGAGGTGGTGGTGGATATTAACATTTATCCTTTAGAGGAAGTAAAACAAATCTTCCAGGTAAAATGACACTTTCATGCCACATTTGATAGGTCCTTTAAAGAGAGATGAGTCATTAATTCATCGAAGGCCTTGCTTACCAAAAGCATTAGAGATGAAGGAATGCTAATGGTCACTCCAGCTGAGAAGCATTTTGTCAGAGGAACCCAGATAGACAAAAGCTGCAGGTTGAGTTCAGAAAAGTGAAAAGTCCTTTACCAAAGAGGCTTGGTGGCTGAGCCTATAATCCTGTGCCTTGGGAGTGGATTGCCTGAGCCTGCGGGTTTGAGACCCGCCTGGGCAACTTGGCAAGATCTCATCTCCAGTCTGCACTCCACTGCACTCCAGTCTGGGTGACAGAGTGAGACTCCAACACACACACACAAAAAGTCCTTTACCAAGACGTTGTTGTTTTCCTCCTGGGAACATGACTTTCTTTTTTTTTTTTCCAATTTTTTATTTTTAAGATGTGGGGTACAATTCAGGGTTAGATATACAAATGTTCATTATGCAGGTACCCTTGCTGATGAGGTATACCCCGCCCCCCCCCGTATGACTTTCTTGGGTGCTTCAGGGAGAGACTATGGAGAATGAGAGACTCAACAGATGGAATTTTCCAAATTGGAGACAACTGCTTAATATAAACAGCATCTCCTCATCAGACAAGTCAAGGCAACTTTTGACATGCTGCCGCATCTGCCGTTCCCAGCCCGAGACTATGGCAACTGAGTCTAAACAGCTGATGCAAGGGGATCAACCTGAATCCCAGAGGAATTCAAACTACCTCTGCATTGATTAAGCAGGAAAACAGCTACTGTCTTCATCTGCTATACTGTGGCACTGCATACAATCCTAAGAACAGGAAGGGCTATAATTTTGGAAGATGCACCCACCGCATACTAGATCCTGAACGAAACATTTCACATGCATTATTCTGGTTAATTCTCACAAGACCTCAAGAGGTAGATACTATTGTCATCCTGATTTAAAGATGAGAAAAGCAGTCGAGCGTGGAGGCTCACGCCTTTAATCCCAGCACTTTGGGAGGCAGAGGCAAGAGGATTGCCTGGGTCTAGGAGTTCGAGACCAGCCTGGGCAATTTGGCAAGACCTCATCTCTACAATAAAATTTTAAAATTAGCTGTGCATAGTGACACATGCCTGTAGTTCTAGCTACTTGAAAGGCTGAGGTGGAAGGATCACCTGAGCCCAGCAGGTTGAGGCTGCAGTGGCCGTGAGTGTACCACTGCACTCCAGCCTGGGTGACAGAGTGAGACTCCTACTCAAAAAATGAAATAAAATAAAGATGAGAAAAGCAAGCCTTAGGCAGAAAAGTGGCCTGCCAAGGGTCAGACAAATGGAAAGAGACCTGGCATTTGAACACAGTCTGGTGTCAGGTCCGAGGACTTTCAGTTTCATCTGCTCAGCAAATAGACAGAATATATGATACGCTGACTGGACTAAATATCTATGCAGTATAGATATTGTCATGAATTCATTGTTCCATTCCACAGAATGAGGGTTTTTCATGCTGGAAAGGAATGCGTTATTAAGCTGATGTCTTCTTCAAAGTTTCTCCCAATTTTCCTAGCCCTTGTCCCAGTTAAACCTTCTCTTTATTTTCTGATCTTCGGTCATTATGAGAAAAATAAAACACAGTAAAACTGAGGCAGGGAAAGGTTAAGTACCTTGCTCAAGGTCATGTGGGTGTTTTGGGGCAGAGCCAACCTTGAACTGAGCCAGCCCTGCTGCTCTTGATAAGAGTCTTACAAACACATCCCTGATCCCCTTGGAGCTCCAATTTTCCACCTAGAATCCCACTGCAGAACTGGGTTGTGAATCCTGGCTAGCGGTGTGGCCTTGAGAAATTCCTGCACCTCTCTGAGCCTCAATTTCTTCATCTATAAAATAGGAATCCTGTAGTCCCAGCTACTAGGGAGGCTGAGGATCACCTGAGCCCAGGTGTTTGAGACCAGCCTAAGTAACATAGCGAGACCTCATCGCTACAAAAAATTTTAAAAATGGGCCAGGCGTGATGGTGCACACCTGTAGTCCCAGCCACTCAAAAAACTGAGGCAGGAAGGATTGCTTGAACTCGGGAGTTCAAGGCTGCAATGATTCCACCACTGCACTCCAACCTGGACGACAGAGTGAGACCCTGACTCAAAAATAAATACATAAATAAATGTTTATTGCTTCTCTGTCTAAATGTCAAATTAAATTTGAGGTTCAAACAAACTCTACAGAATATTTATAAGAACTAAATGTCCCTGAATAAAAAAGGATATGTAATAACACCAGTTGACCTGTTGGTCAATGACGGATCAAATAGAAAATACTTGACAGTTTATGGGACAGTTTAAAGTGCCCAACTTTTATGTCCCCGAAGTATGTGTCTAGATGAAAGAGCTCCCTCAGGCCTTTCTAGGGGATGGATGAATCTAGGACATATTTGGGCAGGTTTATTCGGAGTGCACCACGGGAACGTGTCATGCCAGCTGCCACCTGATTCATTTGATCCTATTCTTTACCCCTGCCACGAAAACAAAAACACTCTGTTTACACTTTTTTTCCCCTGCAAATCAAACTGTCTTACTGGATAAGTGCAGATGCTTGGCAGGTTTAAGGGCTGGCATGCCTGTGGCCACAGGTTCCCTTCTTTAAATCCCCATAGCTTGCCCCAGGCTGGTCACTAGTAATGTACAGTGGCCTTTAAGAAAGGGACCCTGGCCGAGCTTGGTGACTCAGCCTGTAATCCCTTGCTTTGGGAGGCCAAGGTGAATGAATTGCCTGAGCCCGCGGGTTCAAGACCCACCTGGGCGACTTGGTGAGACCTCATCTCTACAATAAATCAAAAAATCAGCCGGGCATGGTAGCGCGCGCCTGTAGTTCCAGCTCCTTCGAAGGCTGAGGCGGAAGGATTGCCAGAGCCCAGCAGGTCGAGGCTGCGGGGCCACTGCACTCCAGTCTGGACGGCAGAGTGAGACTCCAACTCAAAAAAACAAAAACAAAAACAATAAATCCAAAAAAAAAAATTAGCTGGACATGGTAGTACGCACCTGTAGTTCCAGCTACTTGGAAGGCTGAGGCGGAAGGACTGCCGGAGCCCAGCAGGTCGAGGCTGCGGTGGCCGGGAGCGTGCCACTGCACTCCAGTCTGGAAGACAGACTGAGACTCCGACTCAAAAAAAAAACAAAAAACAGAAAGGGACCCCTCTGGGCAGACACTTTTTTTTTTTTCCGTAGGAGTCTCACTCTGTCGCCCAGGCTGAAGTGCAGTGGCATGCTCAAGGCCACCCCAGCCTCAACCTGCTAGGCTCATGTGATCCTTCTACCTCAGCCTTCCGAGAAGCTGGAACCACAGGTATGTACCACCATGCCTGGCCAATTTTTTTATTTATTGTAGAGACGAGGTCTCGCCAAGCTGTCACACTGGTCTTGAACCCCTGGGCTCAGGCAATCCTCTCACTTCTGCCTCTCAGAGTACTGGGATTCCAGGCATTAGCCACCATACCTCGCCAGACACTTTCTTAAAACAGCTTCTTCCTTGGGAAGACACAACCACACGCCAAGAGGAACACAGACTGAATTCCATCCCCCAGCTGCCTACTCAGCAGGGAGCGTTATTCAACACACAGGGCAAACTTGTGTGCAAGTATCCTCTCTCACTCCTCCACAGATGGCTGCCATTTTTTTTTTTTTTGAGTTGGAGTCTCACTCTGTCACCCAGACTGGAGTGCAGTGGCCGCTCCCGGCCACCGCAGCCTCGACCTGCTGGGCTCCGGCGATCCTTCCGCCTCAGCCTTCCGAGTAGCCAGAATTACAGGCATGTGCTATCACTCCCGGTTGATTTTTTGATTTATTGTAGAGATGAGGTCTAGCTGCCCAGGTGGGTCTCGAACCCGTGGGCTCAGGCAATCCACTCACCTCAGCCTCCCAAAGGCGCGGGATTACAGGCTGAGCCACCAAGCCCGGCTGGCTGCCATTTTTAAAGGGTGGATGAGAAGACCCCAGCTGTTCCAGGTATTATATTCAAGCATCACAAAGTTCAGAGGTGGAAAGAGAACAACTTCCAGAATCT
The DNA here is from genome assembly GCF_000164805.1 of Carlito syrichta. Classification (NCBI taxonomy): domain Eukaryota; kingdom Metazoa; phylum Chordata; class Mammalia; order Primates; family Tarsiidae; genus Carlito; species Carlito syrichta. The sequence continues at coordinate 31,257 of NW_007231871.1, read as the reverse complement.
CTGCCAGCCAGAGTAAACTTTCCAGAAACATTCAGCAGCAAAGCTCTCCTCCTATTCCTTTAGCCTGAATTGTGTCACATTTCTATTCTTATTGAAATTTGTTTATTGAGGTAAGATGTACACAACAAAAAAAATCACCATTTGAAAGTGTACAATTCAGTGACTTTGACACATTCACAATGCCATACAGCTCTCACCACTAGAACATTTTCCTCACACCCAAAAGAAACCTGTATCCATTTATGTAGTCATTACCCATCCTCTCCTTCTTCCAGGCCCTGACAACCATAATCTGCTTTCTGTCTCTATAGATTTGCTTATGCCGGATGTTTTATACTGTAAAGTGGAGTCATACACTATGTGGCCTTTTGCTCTGGATTCTTCCATGCAGTGTCATGCTGTTGTTTTTTTTTTCTTTTTCTTTTTTTGAGTTGGAGTCTCACTCAGTCGCCCAGACTGGAGTGCAGTGGCCGCTCCCGGCCACCACAGCCTCGACCTTCTGGGCTCTAGCGATCCTTCCGCCTCAGCCTTCCAAGTAGCTGGAACTTAGGCATGCGCTACCACGCTCGGCTAATTTTATTGATTTATTGTAGAGATGAGGTCTCGCCAAGTTGCCCAGGGTCTCGAACCCACAGCCTCAGGCAATTCACTCGTCTCGGCCTCCCAAAGCGCGGGATTACAAACTGAGCCACCGAGCCCGGCCACAGTGTCATGTTTTCAGGGTTCATCCCATCCAAGTTTGTAGCATGCATCAGTGTTTCCTTCCTTTTTATGTCTGAATGATATTCCATTGCATAGATAAATTAAAAATTATTTATCCCAGTTACCACTTGATGACATTTGGGTCACTCCCATTTAGGGACTGTTATGAAAAATGTTGTTATGAACATTTGTGTTGAAGTTAATGTCTGAACACCTGTTTTCAATGCTCAGATATATATAACAAGGTGAAGAATTGCTGGGTCATGTGGTAACTCTATGTTCAACGTTTTTAGAACTTCCAAAGTGTCTTCCATAAAGATGGCACCATGTTACATTCCCACCAGCAATGTAGAAGCATTCCAATTTCTCCACATCCTCATCAAAGTTTGTTGTTTTCTATGTTTTAAATTATACTCATCCTTTTGTGTGTGAAGTGGCACCTAATGATGATGAGCTACTTTTTTTTTTTTTTTCTGAATCAGAGTCTTGCTCTGTTGCCCAGGCTGGAGTGCAGTGCAGTGGCACATTCATGGCCACCATGGCCTCGACTTTTCTGGCTCAAGTGATCCTCCCATCTCAGTCCCCCAACTAACTGGGACTACAGGTGAGTAGTCATGCCTAGCTAATTTTTAAAATTTTTTGTAGAGACGAGGTCTCTCTATGTTGCTCAGGCTAGTCTTGAACTCCTGAGCTCAAGTGATCCTCCTATCTCAGCCTCCAAAAGTGCTAGGACTGCAGGCATGAGCCACTACGCCCAGCCAAGTGTTTAGTTTTGATGAAGTTCAATTTATCTCGGATTTCTGACCTCAAGGGATCCTTCTGCCTTGGCCTCCCAGAGTGCTGGGATTCTAGGCATGAGCCACCAAGCTTGGCTTTTAATTTATCTATGTTTGTTGCTGTTACTTATGCTTCTGTCCTCATATTTAAGAAACCACAGCCAAAGATGATGAAGAGTTGCCACTTGGTTTTCTTTCAAGTATTCCATAGTTTTAACTCATATGTAGCATACTAATGCACTTGAGTTCATTTTTGTTTATGGTGTGTGATCAAAGTCCAATTTCATTCTCTTGCATGTGGTTCCTTAGCTGTCCCAAGACCTTTTTGTTGCTGTTGTTTAAAAAGGTCTCTTAATCAGAAACACAAGTTGCACCACCACACCCCACTAATTTTTTAATTTACTGTAGCAATGAAGTCTCGCCAAGTTGCCCAGGCTAGTCTCAAACCCTAGGACTCAAGTAATCCTCTCACCTCGGCATCCCAAGGTGCTGGGATTACAGGCATGAGTCACTGCGCCCAGCCTCAACTGACTTTTGCCAAGAGTGCTAAGATCAATCACTTGGGGAAAGAGAAGTCTCTTCAACAAAGGGTCCTAGCCAGGCGCGGTGGCTCACGTCTGTAATCCCAACACTTTGGGAGATGGAGACAAGAGGATTGCCTGAGCCCATATGTTTGAGACCAGCCTGGGCAACTTGGTGAGACCTCGTCTCTACAATAAAACAACAACAACAGCAACAACAACAACAAAAATTAGCCAGATGTGATGGCGTACTCCTGTAGTTCCAGTTACTTGGGAGGCTGAGGCGGAAGGATCACCTGAGCACAACAGTTGTTTGTTTGTTTTTTAGTAGGAGTCTCACTCTGTCACCCAGGCGAGAGTGCAGTGGCATCCTCAACAGCCACCGCAGCCTCAACCTGCTGTAAGTTCAAGTAGCTGGAACTACAGGAGTACGCCATCACACCTGGCTAATTTTTGTTGTTGTTGTTGTTGTTGTTGTTTTATTGTAGAGACGAGGTCTCACCAAGTTGCCCAGGCTGGTCTCAAACATATGGGCTCAGGCAATCCTTTTGTCTCCATCTCCCAAAGTGTTGGGATTACAGACGTGAGCCACCGCACCTGGCTAGGACCCTTTGTTGAAGAGACTTCTCTTCCCCCAAGTGATTGGTCTTGGCACTCTTGTCAAAAGTCAGTTGAGGCTGGGCACAGTGACTCATGCCTATAATCCCAGCACTTTGGGATGCCGAGGTGAGAGGATTACTTGAGTCCTAGGGTTTGAGACTAGCCTGGGCAACTTGGCGAGACCTCATCGCTACAATAAATTAAAAAATTAGTGGGGTGTGGTGGTGCTCACTTGTATTTCTGATGAAGAGACCTTTTTAAAGTAACCCTTTATTACTAATAATGTTGGCTTATTTAGGGTTACTGCCTGGCACACACCCACATTCCTTAAAATCATAGGGTTGTTCTAACCCTCTTTGAAACAAACTGAGTCACAAATCCCATGTTTGTGGTCATATAGCTCATAAAATAGGTTATTATTCATCCCTATGATCAATAGTTAACGTTAGAGATGTAATTCTATTCATCATGTAATTGTAATCCTTACACTTGTTTCATTATACTCATTGACTAATGGATATGTACTACTTTGTAGTAAGTTCCGCTAGCACTTTTACTTAGAGTGACAGATAAACTAATTACAGGCTCCTGGTAATGTGTGCCAAAAATATGCCGACGATGAGCATTATAACAAAATGCAATTGAAACTGGAATCTTCCAGAATGCTTTTTTTTTTAAGATTTATTTATTTTTTATTTTTTAATTTTTTTTTGAGTTGGAGTCTCACTCTGTTGCCCAGACTGGAGTGCAGTGGCCACTCCCGGCCACCACAGCCTCGACCTGCTGGGCTCTGGCGATCCTTCCGCCTCAGTCTTCCAAGTAGCCGGAACTACAGGCGTGTGCTACCACGCCCGGCTAATTTTTTTTGATTTATTGTAGAGATGAGGTCTTGCCAAGTTGGCTGGGCAGGTCTCGAACCCGCAGGCTCAGGCAATCCACTCATCTCAGCCTCCCAAGGCGCGGGATTACAGGCTGAGCCACCGAGCCCGGCCCAGAATGCTTTATAAACCATGTAGTTTGAAGTTAGTCAAAAGCAAACTCCAGGGCTTGTGCTTATCAATACAGAATGTAAAATCCGAGTAGCTGAGCTGGACTCGGTATCTATACTGGCTTGTCTCCCTGAATTCTGAAATAAACTTGTTTCCTCTCAGTTCCTTGACTCTTGGGTTTCCTTAGCGAGTGAGAGAGCAGCCATGTGTTCCATGGATCATACCCGTTCCAACTACTTGTAAGGCTGAGGTGGAAGGATCACTTGAGCCCAGGAGATCAAGGCTGTGGTAAGCCTTGAACGTGTCACTGCACTCTAGCCTGGGCAACAGAGTGAGACTCTGACTCAAAAAAAAACAAAAAACAAAAAACAATGGTTCAAGCAACTCAAGCTGCTGACTTAGACCTCTAAGAACTTGTATTTTATTTTATTTTGTTTTTGAGTTGGAGTCTCACTCTATCCCCCAGACTATAGTGCAGTGGCACTTTCACGGTCACCGCAACCTCAACCTGCTGGGCTCAGGCGATCCTTCTGCTTCAGCCTTACAAGTAGCTGGAACTACAGGCGTGCACCACCACACCTAGCTAATTTTTATTTATTTATTGTAGAGATGAGGTCTCACCATGTTGCCCAGGTTGGTCTCAAACCATGGGCACAGGCAAGACTCTCACCTCTGCCTCCCAAAGTGCTGGGATTTTAGGGATGAGCCACCACGCCCAACTAGGGACTTGTATTTTAATACCTGGCAAACAGGTTGGAAACTACTCATCTCATTGATATTAAGGCTTCTTTTCTCTTTCCAAACTGCAGTTGACAGATGAATATCCACAAAACACATTTTCATCAGTTCCTTGTGAGCAAGAGAACTGTGCTTCCAGAGTTGCTAATATTAGGACTTGGAGGTGGGACTCATACCTGTAATCCCAGCACTTTGGGAGGCCGAGTGATCACTTGAGCTCAGAAGTTTGAGAACAGCCTGGGCAGTATAGCAAGACCTTGCCTCTGCAATAAAATTTTTAAAAGTAGTCAGGTGTGGTGGCATGTGCCTGTATTCCCAGCTACTTGGGAGGCTGAGGTGGGAGGATCGCTTAAGCCCAGGAATTGGAGGCTGTGGTGAGCGATGATTATGCCACTGTACTCCAGCCTGGGTGACAGAGTGAGACTCTGACTCAAAAAGCAAAACAAAACAAACTAGGTCTTAGAAAGCAGTCCTGGGTTTCCATCTTGGCTCTCCCCATAACCAGCAACAAGGTTTTAAGCTAGGATTCACACTCCCCAAGCATCAGTTTCCTCGCCGGGACAGTGAGGGTAGAATTGAAGGAGGAGGTATGTCTAACACTCAGAAGAGTGCTTGGCAATCAATCAATGGCCACAGACTGCTGATATGTCTTCTCTGAAGGAGGGTTCAAGCTGCCCACCGCTGGAATGGCCTCTTGGGCCATAGTCAGCATCAATAACGTCTTTCCTTTGAGTAGGTCTACAATGGCTTCCACAGCGTGCACCAGTTCCTAGGACTCTACAAGAAATTCAGCAAACTTGTATTCTTGGGCTTGGACAATGCATATACAACCACTCTTCTTCCTGTGCTCAAAGACAATAGATTGGGCCAACGTTCCGAAGCTTCATCTGACATCAGAAGAGCTGACTATTGCTGGAGTGATGTTTACAATGTTTGATCTTGGCGGGCACAAGCCAGCACATCAGGTTTGGATAAATGGTGGCTCAGCAATGACTGGGACTGTCTTCCTGGTAGACCGTGCAGATCATTCTCACCTCATGGAATCCAAAGTTGAGCTTCATGCTTTGGTGACTGATGGAACAATATCCATTGAGCCAATCCTCTTCTTGGGTAACAACGTGGGCAGAACAGATGCAATCAGTACAGAAGACTTCATGAGAGACTTGGGCTTTATGAACAGACCATGGAGGGGGAAGGTGACCCTGAAGGAGGAGGCCCGCCCCATGGAAGTGTTCATGTACCATGAGCTCAAGAGGCAAGGCTGGCCAGGCATGGTGGTTCATGCCTGTTATCCCAGCACTTTGGGAGGCTGAGGCAGGAGGACTGTTTGAGTACAGAAGCTTAAGACAGCCTGGGCAACATAGTGAGACCTCATCTCTACAAAAAAATCTAAAATTAACCAGGCATGGTGATGCACGCCTATAGTCCCAGCTACCTGGGAGGCTGAGGAAGAAGGATAGCCTGAACCCAGGAGGTCAAGGCTGTGGTGACCGTGATCGTGTCACTGCACTCTAGCCTAGGCAGCAAAGTAAGACTTTGTCCAAAAAAAAAAAAAAAAAAAGAGAGACACGGCTAAACCAAGGGTTTCTGCTGGCTCTCTCAACATATTGACTGATATTTGGACGGTGGAGATGATAGGGTTTTAATTCTCAGGACTAAAAAAAAAAAAATCAATGGTGGTGTGGTTATTAATACTGTTGGTGGTTGCATTTTTCAAATCCCTGTGCCAGATATGGGCAAATTCTTAACCTATCTTTCCTCAGTTCCCCTACCAGTAGAGTTGAGATACTAATATACTTTCTCATAGAATTGTAGTGAGGGTTAGATGCAGTAGAAAGTGTTTACGATACTGCCAGGCATGTCATATGCAGACAATTAATGTCAGTTTTTTTTTTTTTGAGTTGGAGTCT
>NW_007231871.1:23798-24897 GCF_000164805.1 Carlito syrichta | reverse complement strand
TGGGTCTCGAACCCGTGGGCTCAGGCAATCCACTCACCTCGGCCTCTCAAAGTGCTGGGATTACAGGCTGAGCCACTGAGCCCGGCCTTAATGTCAGTTATTACTAGTATTTATTCGCTCTTTAGCATGAGGCTCAGACAAAAGGAACCACTTAGAACAGTTGAATATATCCACAATTAGCAGCCTCCAGACCTTTTTTTTTGAGTCGGAGTCTCACTCTATCACCCAGGCTGGAGTGCAGTGGCATGCTCATAGCCACCCAGCGTCGACCTGCTGGGCCCCAGCGATTCTTCTGCCTCAGCCTTCCAAGTAGCCAGAACTACAGGCACACACTACCATACCCGGTTAATTTTTGATTTATTGTAGAAATGAGGTCTCGCCAAGTTGCCCGGTTGGTCTTGAACCCATGGGCTCAGGCAATCCACTCGCCTCGGCCTCCCAAAGGGCTGGGATTACAGGCTGAGCCATCGAGCCCAGCCTCCCTCCAGACCTTTTGCTTTGCTGCTCCTCCTCCTAGGACACCTGCCCACATTCCCATGTGTCAAAACCCTAATAGTCTCTCCTGTCCCAACACCAAAGTCCTTGGTGCCAGTGAAGCCTGTCCTCATCCACCAGTTGGGATTTTTTTTTTCTTTTTCTTTAAATATATATTTTGTAGAGACAGGGTCTTGCTATATTGTCCAGGCTGTTCTTGAACTCCTGGCTTCAAGCAATCCTCTCGCCTCAGGCTCCCAAAGTGCTGAGACTACAGGCACAACTTATCCCCTGTTGGGACATTATTGCGACTCTCTTGGGATACTTTCTTCTGGTTTTGGGGTGAAATCTATTGGTCTCTCCTCCCCTTGAAGAACCACCTCTCTCTGCTTATGAGAATGTCCAAACCTGAGCAGTAGCTATCAGCTACGCTAAAGAAGAGGTCAGGGCCGCTTTTACTTTTTTTTTTGAGTTGGAGTCTCACTCTGTCGCCCAGACTGGAGTGCAGTGGCCGCTCCTGGCCACCGCAGCCTTGACCTGCTGGGCTCCAGCGATCCTTTCGCTTAGCTTTCAAATAGCCGGAATTACAGGCATGCGCTACCACACCCGGCTGATTTTTTTTCTT
>NW_007231871.1:19614-23778 GCF_000164805.1 Carlito syrichta | reverse complement strand
CCTCAGCCTCCCAAAGGCACGGGATTACAGGCTGAGCCACCAAGCCCAGCTAATTTTTTTTTTTTTTGAATTGGAGTCTCAGTCTGTCGCCCAGACTGGAGTGCAGTGGCACACTGCTCACGACCTCCGCAGCCTCGACCTGCTGGGCTCAAGTGATCCTTTCCCCTCAGCCTTCCAAATAGCTGAAACCACAGGCACAGGTCATCACACCTGGCTTATTTTTTTTACTTACTGTAGAGACGAGGTCTCGCCAAGTTGCCCAGACTGGTCTCAAAACCCTGGGCTTGGGCAACTCTCTCGCTTCGGCCTCCCAAAGTGCTGGGATTACAGACTTGAGCCACTGTGCCCAGCAGGGCCGCTTTTAGAAGGAATTAGAAAAAGCTGTGTGGAATCAGGGAAAGCAAGCAACTGATTCCTTTGGAGGTTCTCGCTGCTCCGGCGCCATGACTCAGAATAGTTGCCCTGATAAAGGCCAACTTCCAAGGTTACGTTGCTGGTGACTGTTGTCATCCTGTCCTGGGAAGGCTCTTACTACACCAATAACTTCATCATTGCCTCATGAGGGAGGTCCCGTGGGGACTTATCAGGGACAAAAGGTGCCAAGAAGCCTTCATCAAGCAGCCAAACTTTTGAAAACACAATGGGTGCATTGCTGCAAAGGCGGGCGCGGGTGGAAGCTTCTCGTCGGACCAGATGTTCTGAAACCTCTCTGGGAAGCAGATAACACAGCTTCCATCACCCCAACCCTCCCTACTCCTGCCTTGGCAAACTGAAATGCTTTTGGGCATCTTCCTTCAGTAAGCACTTTGGGAGCTTTCATTCATTTGGGGACTAAAATGAACAACAGCCACTGTCCCTCCAGAGCCTGCTCCACGTCAAGCCCGTCACAAGTGTCTCCCAGCAAGTTTCTAACTCAGAACAACAGGAAGTGGTAGGTGTTCTACCAATGTCTTTAAGTCTTTGCTCAAACAGCAAACATCTTCTTTTTTAGTGAGGCCTGCCCTGACCACTCTACTTAAAACTGCAACCCCCAGCCCAGGCAACAGAGCAAGACTCCGTCTCTACAAAAAAAATTTAAAAATTAGCTGGGCATGGTGGTGCACACCTATAGTCCCAGCTACTTGAGAGGCCAATGTGGGAGGATGACTTGAGCTCAGGAGGTCCAGGCTGCGCTGAGTCATGATTATGGCGTTGCACTCCAGCCTGGAAGATGGAGTGAGACGCCAACTCAAACAAAAACAAAAACAAAATTGCAACCCTTCCCCACCTCCGCTCCACATTGCCAAGCTCCCTTCACAGACCTTCCCACCTTCTGGAACTTGCTCTTAATTTTGATTTTGTGAGACATTTCCTTCAGTGTTTGTTTATTGTCTGACATTACCCACCCTCCACAAGGGAGTGCACCCATAAGGGGGAGGATCTTTGCCACTGATGGGACTCACGGCCTATAACAGAGCCAAGTGTGTTAATATACTGACTGCTCTATCCATCACACATCATCATTCATTGAACCGGTCTCTTATGGATAGACATTGGGTTGCTGCCAACCTTTTGCTAGAATAAACACACTGTGTGAACATCCCTGGACAAACACATGTGCATATTTGTGTGCTTATGTTGTAGGATTGATTCTTACATACAAATAGAGTTGCTGGCCAGGCGTGGTGGCTCACACCTGTAATCCCAGCACTTTGGGAGTCTGAGGTAAAAGGATTGCCTGAGCCCACAGGTTTGAGACCAGCCTGAACAACATGGTGAGACATTATCTCTACAATAAATCAAGAAAAATTAGCTGGGTGTGGTCGTTCACGCCTGTAGTTCCAGCTACTTGGAAGACTGAGGCAAAAGGATTGCCTGAGCACAGCAGGTTGAGGCTGCGGTGGCCGTGAATGTGCCACTGCACTCCAGCCTGGGCAACAGAGTGAGACTCTAACTCAAAAAAAAAGAAAAAAAATTAACAATAGGGACTATATGGATGAGCACAGGAGTAGAAGGGAGACTTTCCACTGATATGTTCTTATAGTTTTGATGTTTAAACAATGACAATATAGCCTTGACTCAAAATTCTTAACGATTTTTATTTTGAAAAATATATGTGTGGTTAAAAAAAAATCCAAACAGTTCAAAAAGGGTAATAAGCAAGTCTCCTGCTTACATCCAAGGACTACCTAAAAAGTAGAGCTGACATCTCTCAAAACATGTACACAAGCTCTATGGAAAATATAAATTTTTATTGAGAGACAGTAAAGAAGACCTAAACAAATAGAGAAATGTACCATATTCATTGACTGGAAGATTCAAGATTTGAAGGTGTTAGTTCTTTCTTTCCTTTTTTTTTTTTTTTTTTTTTTTTTTTTAAGTTGGAGTCTCACTCTTGTCAACCAGGCTGGAGTGCAGTGGCACAATCATGGCCACCGCAGCCTCGACCTGCTGGGCTTGGACAATCCTTCCACCTCAGCCTTCCAAGTAGCTGGAACGACAGACGCACACTACCAGGCCCACCTAGTTTTTGTGATTTATTGTAGAGACGAGGTCTCACCAAGTTGCCCAGGCTGGTCTCGAACCCCCATGCTTAGGTAATCCTCTTGCCTTGGCCTCTCAAAATACTGGGATTACAGACTGAGCCACTGCACCCAGTCAGTTCTTCTTTCATTGATTTACAGATCAAATACAATCTCAATCAAAATCTCAGCCTTGTTTTTCTTTTTGAAGAACTTGACAAACTGATTCTAAAACGGATATGGGAATAAGGAGCAAAAGTATCCAAGACATTTTTGTGAAAAGAAAACCAGCAAAGTGGGAAGATTTGGTTTATTGGATATGAAGGCTTATCATAAGACTATAGCTGCTAAGACTTAAATGCATACCAAAAGCATAGCAATACAAAATTAGTTTGATACATTCAACTGAACCAAATCTGGAAACTCTCTTATCAAAAGGAATTTCTAGCCGGGCTCGGTGGCTCAGCCTGTAATCCCGCGCCTTTGGGAGGCTGATGTGAGTGGATTGCCTGAGCCCGCGGGTTCAAGACCCGCCTGGCCAATTTGGCAAGACCTCATCTCTACAATAAATCAAAATGAGCCGGGAGCGGTAGCGCGCGCCTGTAGTTCCAGCTACTTGGAAGGCTGAGGCGGAAAGATCGCTGGAGCCCAGCAGATCTACCAGTCTGGGCAACAGAGTGAGACTCTAACTCAAAAAAAAAAAAAAAAGGAATTTCTTCCAAAGAAAGTTTGTGAAAAACCCCAAAGCAGAAGGTATTTGCAATACATACAAGTGATAAGGCATTTGTACCTAGGCCAAATTAAAAAAAACTCCTTGACATCATTGAGAAAAAGACAGACAGTTGCTAGAAAAATGGCAAAAGACTTTAAATTGCTCTTTCAAAAAGAAGGAAATTGATATGGTCAAAAACCCTATGAAAACCAGCTCAAGCCAGGCATAGTGGCTCACTCCTACAATCCCAGCACTTTGGGAGGCAGAGGTGAGAGGATATCCTGAGCCCAGGGGTTTGAGACCAGCCTGGGCAACTTGGTGAGACCTTGTCTCTACAATAAATCAAAAAAGTTAGCTAGGCATGGTGGCACATGCCGGTAGTTCCAGCTACTTGAAAGGCTGAAGTGGAAGAATCTTGAGCCCAGCAGGTTGAGACTGCGGTGGCCATGAGCGTGCCACTGCACTCCAGCCTGGGCAACCGAGTGAGACTCTGACTCAAAAAAAGAAAGAAAACCTGCTCAGCTTCATTCATAGTCAAGGAAATGCAAATTAAAGCCACGATGAGATACAACACATAGTCTGCATCTGTTCTGTACTTTTTCTGAATGCATGTTATATTTTAACATGAGCATATATTTTAAAAATGTACACATGTACAAATTAAAGTATTTAAAAATTTTTTTTTTCTTGAGTCGGAGTCTCACTGTTGCCCAGGCTGGAGTGCAGTGGCAAGCTCATGGCCATCATAGCCTTGACCTGCTGGGCTCAGACTATCCTTCTGCCTCAGCCTTCCAAGTAGCTGGGACTACAGGTGTGTGCCACCATGCCTGGCTAATTTTTTGATTTATTGTAGAGTTGAGGTCTCGCCATGTTGCCCAGGCTGGTCTCGAACCCTGGGCTCAGGCAGTCCTCTCACCTCGGCCTCCCAAAGTGCTGGGATTACAGGCATGA